>NC_035435.2:96874540-97088610 GCF_002127325.2 Helianthus annuus | reverse complement strand
GGTCGTCGACTGTAGCGGAGCTGTAAACGCAGAAAAAATGTTAAACAACAATTTGGTTGATTATTAGTGAATATCACATGTTTGAAGACCCATGTGTGAGAATGTGTGTAGTGGAATAACTAAAAAGTGCCAAACTTATTGTCATGTCGCTGCCAGATAGGCATTAGGGCTTTTAACTAAACTACCCATCTACCCTTCCCTGACACGCGTGTATTCTCCCGATGCTCCCCTCCTTTGTCGCTCACTAATAACGGCTAGACACGGTGTTTGGCGTCTATATATGTTGGTGTGGCGTTAAACAACTACACTCGGTCTTAGAAATTGAAATATTAAAAGTTCTTTTGTAGTTTCGTGTGCGTGTGTGTATATATATATTAAACTAGGTTATTACCCGTGAATACTCACGGGTCAGATATTTAAATTTTATTAAATATAATTGTATATATTTTAAAAAATGAATAATGCATGACTAATAAGATATATTAGTTAAACGTTAACAACGTCTTCAAAATTAAAAATACTTATCAAATATAAGACAAAGAAAACAAACTTGATAATATTTATTTACATAATTATTTAAAGAATCTTAAATTACTAAAATCTCAACTTCTTGTTTAACATATACTACACAACTATATATATATATATATATACTGCCCATATTGAATTAGACTATCCCTACAAATCCAACTATGTACGACAATCTGCATGGTTTCATTCTTTCTATCAGATTCTAGCAATGATGCCTCCAATTAGTTGTTCAATGCATTCCCAACACATTGAAGATTCAACACATAAAAACATTTCAACTACTATTGAGGTTAACGTTTCAATACCCAAAGAAAACAACTCAACACACATTAACTTTTGAACTCACACTTTCCAATCACTCCCAAATTACATTAAATACCTGCATTCATCCCATATTCTTTTTTTTAATGGCTAACGTTACTCTTCCAATCTACTATATTTACAAATAACTCACCCTTGCTTGGGATTGAACCCAAGACCTCCCACTAAGAGGCAAGAGCATCTACCAAGTGAGCTAGCCCCACTTCGTTTGACCTACTACTTGCATATACAAAACTAACCCATGTTCCAATCGAACACAAAAACATGTTACTAAAAGAATATATAAACAAACTTCATATGACCCGATCTATCTTATTATTGACCCATTTAATGACCCATATTCTGACTCGTATCCAATGATTCGACTTTGACTCGTACCCATTGATATTCGCTAATTTACACATATTTTAGTCCCCCGTTTTACCCCCATTTTATGCGTTTTCGGCCGTAAAACCGTCATTCGGATACTTAATTATCTACATTTTGGTTTACAGGCCTAAAACAGCATACCAGACGAGATGATACCAAAAACGAGGACTTTCCGGACAAAACGATGAAGCTGCGAAGATTCTGTGGAAAAAGACTGACCTGGGCGTTTGGCACGGTCATGCGGCCATATGCACGACCGTGCATATCCGACAAACAAGAAAGTCCCGGCGATGAACCAGGCGTGCAACTCACCGTGCAAGGCAATGAAGGCAAACCCGAAAATGCACGGTCGTTCCTCATGGAGAACGGTCGTGCGGATCCGAGATCAAACAACATCTCGGAGTGGAACGACCACAAGTCAAGGCGTGCAAGCCAAATGCCGGAAAAGAACGGTCGTGCCAAGCCAAGAACGACCGTGCGTGACCGAAGACCAGTCAACGATCTGTGACGTCACGCAGTATGGTGGCCCACCACCAATAATGCTTAAAGTGCACGGTCGTGCGATCGGAAGAACGGCCGTGCGACTTCGGAAAAGCATTTAAACAGAACAGCACCATTTTAGACGTAACTCTGGACATTTTGGGAGCTCTGCAGGCGATTTTGAGGCTCCGAAGGCTGCTGCTTTCACTCGGATTCAAGCCACATTGCCCGGTTTTGCTCATTTACTATCCAGATTCTCATTCTTATGCTTGTTTATGGTTTGGTTTCTCAAATCTTTCCATACTTTTGTTATATTTCAAGCATTTAGACTGATTATTATGTATTAATGTAAGCCTTTGGGCAAAAACACAACAATCCCTTGCTTGATTAGTATGTTAATCTATGTTTGTAATGACATTTTGAAGCATTTTCTATGATTATCTTTGATGATTAGTTTGCAACCTTGTTATTGATATTGATTTCTTGATTATAAGTAATTGTGTTGGATGATTGGTGCTTGGTTAGGTAAGATAGTTGCAAAATGAAGCTTATTTAATCATGTATTAGTAAACTTTTAATTTGGTTAACTAGTTTAACTTGGTTAAAATGTAGGCACCATGATACTCTAACGGGTTAGTGGTTTAATAAAATGCAATTATTATTAATCAAGAGAGCTTGCCCTCACGGAAGGACTCTAACGGGTTAGATGGTGTTGTTACGAATTCTTGCCATGATTTGTTAGCTTAGTTAGTAGTTTCGGCCAAAATTGCTATCTTGGTGAATTTATGTGTAAGATTTGTAAAATGAACTCGGTTGTGATTTAATCTAGTTTATGCTTGTCTCGGTGGTTGCATTGTGTTTATTGGTGTTGCTTTCCTGGATTAAGTGAGGTTAGAAAACTCCTAACGGATGACTAACTTATTTTTAGGAGATTTTCATAGACATTTATCAATTGCACGTTAAAGAACAATTTTAGGTGGTTAAAGTGTGTTTATCGTTTTAACTTTCCGAATGATTGTCATGTTAGGATTCCCGAAAGGGATACTAATTGTCTCGAAATGGAAAATTGACCGAATGCTTCTAAATGCCAAAACTGACTTAGTTGACATGCTGCGGTTATGTATTAAGCAAGGCTATTTATATATAATTTACTATGATTTATAAGTATTTGTTTATGCTTACTTTAGTTTAATTAAAAACCAAAACAAATTATGTTTTTACCGGTAATTTAGTGACAAAGGTCTAGTATTATTTCTCTGCCCATTTCCGTGGATCGATACTTGGTTCTTACCGATACTTTACTACATATATGACGGGGTACACTTGCCTCTTTCGTGTGTGTTTTGATGTAAAAGTAATAATCACTTTTATAAATTTAAAACCAATTCGTGTGTAATTTCATTGTAAAAATATGTGTAGTCACGCACGTACCAAAGTTTTTGGCGCCGCTGCCGGGGAAATGGCGAGTTTTAGGAACGACCCGAGTCATTGTGTTATCGGTGTATATACTTGTTAATATTTGTGTATACCTTCGTGATTATTTATTCGTTGATTTATCTGTTAATATTTCTTGTTTTTAATTGAATTTATTCATTTTTGTGATTGTTTTGTACATTTGTAAATTTTTATTCTATTTATTTGTTCAAATCCGGATTTATTGATTCATTTATTCTTTGAGTTTTCGGCTCTTAAAAATCGTTTTTAAACTAGCCGATTCGATTATTTCCATTGCTTTAATTTTTATAAAAATTTCGGCCCATTTTCGGATTTTTATAAATTTTACAGCCTATATTTATACATATTCTGCTTTTATTCAGCACAAAAAAAAAGCATTATTTTATTAATAAAATATTCATTGTGTCAGTCTTTCGTTTGCAGGTTGATGTCCTCAACTCCCGCGCCCGCTATTGCTGAGCCGACTGACGAACCAGCGCATAATCTTAGAAGAAGTAGGAGGCTGCGCGAAAGGTCACTCGTCGTTGCACAACGCATTGCAAATGCAATTGACGAGCCGGTGATTATCTCTGAAGACGAAAGCTTAGAGGACGAGGAGAGAGTCGTCATGGCGGACGACGACCGACCATTGAATGAAACAAATCAGCCCGGAAGGGCAGGCCTGGAGCCGAGTATCCTTCAGCCCACTATAGATGCACCTAATTTTGAAATTAAATCTAGTGTTATTAACATGTTGCAGAATTCGGTGCAGTTCGACGGACGTGAGCATGAGGATCCCGGGAGGCATATCGCTGCTTTTCTTGCTATTTGTTCGACATTTAGGATGACTGGTGTTTCAGAGGACGCAATTCGGTTGAGGTTGTTTCCGTTTTCGTTACGTGACAAAGCTAGAGCTTGGCTTATGTCACTTCCTGCCGGGTCCATCAGGACCTGGAATCAGTTGGCGGAGCAGTTTATGCAGAAATATTTTCCACCTGAGAAAACGAACAAACTACGGAACCGGATTGTTTCCTTTCGCCAAGACGAGGGCGAGTCGTTGCATGCAGCTTGGGAGAGATTCAAGGATTTATTGATTGATGTGCCACATCACGGCTTCTCCAAGCGACAGCTGGTTTTGACGTTCTATCAGGGGCTCAACTATAACACGCAGGAGCGATTAGACGTGAACGCGGGCGGCGATCTTGGAACTAAGACGCCGACTGAAGCGTATGATATTATCGAGAAAGCTGCGTTGAAATCCAGCTCTCGTCGGGATGGAGATAGAGGTCGGGCAACATCATCATCATCTCGCTCAGGAGTTCATGCTGTAGACGATTACACGGCCATTACTGCACAACTCTCGGCTCTTACATCGAGATTCGACAAGTCCCAGATGATTGCGCATGCTGGCTCGGGATGTGACCAGTGCGGAGTGTCACACGAGCCTGGGGCATGTTTTCAGGGAGTCGTATATGAGGGCCAGGAAGAGGTAGATTTTGTGAGTAATCAAGTAAGGCCGCAGAACAACCCGTACAGCAACACCTATAATCCCGGATGGAGAAATCACCCAAATTTTGGGTGGCGAGCGAATGCAGGCAATCAGAACCCATTGGGGTTCACTCAGCGTGCTCCAGCGCCTCAGCAGGGTCAGCAGTACCAGCAGTACAATCAACCCTACCAGCAGCGTCCATATTCGTACCAGAATCAGGGCACTGGGAGTAGCTCCCAGCAACAGGCCCCTCAGTCCAATTCCAAGCTGGAGGATATGATGGCTCAGCTCCTCTCTAGCTCTGAAAAACGATACCAACAAAGCGAGGATCGTTTTCTGGCTAACGAGGGAGAAATGAGGAGTCAGAAGGCCTCGATTCAGAATATCGAGAATCAGGTTGGTCAGCTGGCACAGATGATGTCCAAAAGGCCCCCAGGCGGTCTTCCGGGTAATACAGAACCAAACCCGGGCGGACAGAGGGATGTAAATGCTGTGATGACCAGGAGTGGAAAAACTACCGGACCCGTCATATCGGACTCAGTACCGATCACTGAAGCGGTCCCGACTGACACACCGGACGAGGTGCAAGCCAGGCTACGCCCAGCAAGTACAGCACAAGTCCAGGAGCCGGTCAAAGATTACACTCCTCTGGTACCTTATCCAGGCAGGCTGAAGAAGCAGAAGAATGAAGAACAATACGGTAAGTTCCTTGAGTTGTTTAAGCAACTACACATCAATATACCGTTTGTTGAAGCCTTGGCCCAGATGCCAAAGTATGCGAAATTCCTTAAGGATATCCTCTCAAATAAACAGAAGCTCGAGGATATATCGTGTGTGGTAATGAATGAGACTTGTTCCGCCGTTCTGCAAAACCGTCTGCCCACGAAAATGGGAGATCCTGGCAGTTTCACGCTCCCGTGTTTGATTGGAAACATGTCTGTTAGCCATGCGTTGGCTGACTTGGGAGCGAGTATTAACCTTATGCCATATAAGGTTTTTACTAAACTGGATCTGGGTGAGCCGTCACCCACTAGGATGAGCATTCGGTTGGCAGATCGCTCAATAAAGTATCCGCGCGGATTTGTGGAAAACATGCTTGTAAAAATCGATAAATTTGTTTTCCCCGTGGACTTTGTTATCCTTGACATGGATGAAGATTCAAGGGTACCTTTGATACTTGGACGTCCTTTCCTCAATACAGCGAGGACGATTGTTGATGTGGCAGCTGGCCAAATCACGCTCCGAGTGAATGATGAGCACGTGACATTCGATATCAAAAGATCGATGCAGCATCCGCAATGTCACGATGACAAGCTTTATTACGTCGACATTGTTGATGCATGTGTTTGCTCTCATTTTCAAGGTACCATTGATGAGATTGATTCGGACACACGTCTGTCGTGTGGGGACCTGATTGGCATTACGAAGGAGGGCCACGATTTCGAGCAACCAGTCTATCAGATTGGTGACGATGGTTCCCAGAGTCCGGAGAGATTTCTTGAAATTGACCATGTGAAAAAGGGGGAAACAGAGCCTTCAGTTGATGATCCGACGCCTTTGGAGTTAAAGGAACTCCCGCCACATCTCGAGTACGCATTTCTAGACAAGGAGCGTCGCCTACCGGTCATAATTTCGGCATCGTTGGAAAAGGATGAGAAAATTCGGCTTCTCGAGGTTCTGAGACTTCATAAGAGAGCCATTGCATGGAAAATCATGGATATAAAGGGCATCAATCCTTCTTTTTGTACTCACAAGATTCTGATGGAAGACGAGTACAAACCATGTGCACAGCATCAGAGGCGTTTAAATCCAAATATGCAGGACGTGGTGAAGAAGGAGGTGATTAAATTGTTGGATGCCGGCATGATTTATCCTATTTCTGACTCTGTATGGGTGAGTCCGGTGCAGGTTGTACCTAAGAAAGGTGGTATGACTGTAGTCTCGAATGATAGGAATGAGCTAATTCCTACCCGTACTGTCACTGGGTGGCGAGTTTGCATTGACTACCGCAAGCTCAATGATGCTACTCGCAAGGATCACTTCCCGCTTCCATTCATCGACCATATGTTGGAACGTCTGTCGGGGAAGTTATATTACTGTTTCCTTGACGGATTCTCTGGGTACTTTCAGATTCCTATCGCTCCTGAGGATCAGGAGAAGACTACCTTTACATGCCCCTTCGGCACATTCGCCTACCGGCGGATGCCTTTTGGGTTATGTAATGCACCAGCAACCTTCCAGAGATGCATGGTTGCAATTTTCCATGACATGATCGAGGATTCCATGGAGGTTTTCATGGATGATTTTTCGGTATTTGGGGATTCCTTCGATCACTGTTTGGAAAATTTGAGGAAAATGTTGAAGAGGTGCGAGGAGACGAATCTGGTCCTGAACTGGGAGAAATGCCACTTCATGGTGAAGGAGGGCATAGTTCTGGGGCACAAGATTTCGCATGCTGGTATGGAGGTCGATCCAGCCAAAGTGGATATCATTTCCCGACTTCCGCCTCCCACCTCTGTTAGAGCGATACGGAGCTTTCTCGGTCATGCCGGGTTCTATCGGCGATTCATTAAAGATTTTTCAAAAATCGCCAGACCCATGACCCGTCTGTTGGAGAAAGACGCTCCGTTCATATTCGGAGATGATTGCTTGAGAGCCTTTGACCTTCTCAAGCAAAAGTTGATTGAGGCCCCTATTTTAGTTGCACCGGACTGGAGTTTGCCGTTTGAGATTATGTGCGACGCGAGTGATTACGCCATAGGGGCCGTTCTCGGTCAAAAGAGAGAAAAGCACTTTCACCCGATCTATTATGCGAGCAAAACTCTTCACGACGCTCAAGAGCATTATACCACGACTGAAAAAGAGCTCTTGGCGGTCGTCTTCGCATTTGACAAATTTAGATCGTACTTGGTGCTTTCGAAAACCGTTGTGTATACTGATCACGCTGCCATCCGATATCTCTTTAGCAAGCAGGACGCTAAGCCACGTCTGATCAGGTGGATCTTGTTGCTGCAGGAGTTTGATATTGAGATTCAAGATAAAAAGGGTGCGTTGAATGTAGCGGCTGACCATCTATCACGGTTAGAGCATGGAGACATCGTGGACGCGCGTTGGGAGTCCATAAATGACAACTTCCCACACGAGTCTTTGATGAGTGTCGAGATATGCGATGAGTCGCCATGGTTCGCTGACATTGCGAACTACCTTGCTTGCGGGATTCTGATTAAAGGGTTGACTCACCAGCAAAAGAGGAAATTCTTTTCGGATGTCAAGCACTACATTTGGGATGACCCTTACTTGTTTCGGGTTGGTGCTGATCAGGTGATTAGGAGATGTGTTTCAGGGAAGGAGGCAACCGATATTCTGCGCCACTGTCACGAGGGACCTACCGGAGGCCACCATGGAGCCAACTTTACCGTCAAGAAAGTGTTGGACTCCGGGTTTTATTGGCCGACTATATTTCGTGATGCGCAGAGTTGGGTTAGAGCGTGCGATGCTTGCCAGAGAGCGACAAATATATCGGCACGTGATGAAATGCCTCAGACCTGGATTCAGGTTTGTGAAGTCTTTGATATCTGGGGGATAGACTTCATGGGACCTTTTCCCCCCTCACGAGGTAATAAGTACATCCTGGTCGCGGTTGACTATGTATCGAAGTGGGCGGAGGCACAGGCCTTACCCACCAATGATGCCAGGGTGGTCGTGAGATTTTTGAAAAGCTTATTTGCCCGGTTCGGCGCTCCGAAAGCGCTTATCAGTGACAGAGGGACGCATTTTTGCAATACTCAGCTCGAGAGAGCTTTGTCCCGTTACGGTGTGCATCACCGTCTATCCACGCCCTATCATCCACAGACAAGCGGGCAGGTGGAAGTCACGAACCGGGGGCTGAAAAGAATCCTTGAGCGGTCAGTAGGTGCAAACCGCAAGGATTGGTCAGATAAGCTTGATGAAGCGTTGTGGGCCTTCCGTACGGCTTACAAGACGCCTATTGGGACTACTCCCTTTAGGCTTGTTTACGGAAAGGCATGCCATCTACCGGTTGAGCTGGAACACAAAGCGATGTGGGCGCTAAAGACCGCAAATCTGGACCTAAAAGCCGGAGGTGAAGCCCGGTTCCTCCAGATTCACGAGTTGGAAGAGTTGCGACAATGCGCTTATGAGAACTCCGTGTTATACAAGGAGCGCACGAAGAGATTGCATGATAAACGCTTGAAGGACCACAAAGAATTCCAAGCGGGCGATCTTGTCCTTCTTTACAACTCGCGGTTGCGCTTATTTCCCGGAAAGCTCCATTCACGTTGGACAGGCCCATACACGGTTAAAGAGATATTTCCGTATGGGACTGTTGCAATAGAGAACGCGGACGGCGTTATTTTCAAAGTAAATGGGCATCGCCTGAAGTTATACGTTGCCGGGCCGACAGAGTCGGTGATGGAGGTTATTGAACTCCAAACCCCGCACACATCATAAGTGTGGGGAGGAGAGAGTCTACGCTGCTGACTCGTGGATCAAAAATGCAGCAAGAGCGTATTTTACGCTTTAGGGGTAGTTTAGTCATTTAGGATTTATTTGCTAGTTTTAGCGTAGTTTAAGTTAGTTAGGTAGTTTCCGATAGTTTGTACAGTTTCTATTCGTGCCGAGCGAAGGTTCTACGTTGCAATATTGTTAGAACAGTTGGCGTGTCGAAAAAAATGGCGAAAAACGGCCAAAACAGTTGCTGAAAATGCATTCTGCAGAAAATTCTGATCTGCAGCTGATGCACGCCCGTGCCAGATCCGCACGACCGTGCGTTTTCGAGGATCTGGCATGGCGGGTCGCACCCTCGGTGCATCACCGAGGAAAATGAGAATCGCCGGTTCCGCACGACCGTGCCAATCGGCGAACGACCGTGCGGCAGGCTGGGGGCAGTTTTGTCATTTTGCACAATATATAAACCCTCATCTGCAGCCAAGTCTCTCATTCGCGAACCCTAGCAGCTGCAGCCGTTCCAGAGCGGTTTTTACGCCAAATCGCACGATTCTTCGCACGATCTCGCACCCAACTTCGCACGGTACGTCTCTAGTGTTAGATTTCATGTTTTCTTGCTTTCTAGGTAGATTTCTTCCGATTCAACAAGGGATTTATTAGGGTTCTCTTCATAAACAAATCGAAACCCTAACCTTTGTTAAATCGAAGTATCGTGAACACCCGATTGTGATTCCGACCCCTGTTAGCCCAAATACTTGTTGAAATTTGCGAAAAATCAGGCTGTTACTAAATCAGGGGTCCGAAAAACTGCAGGTCTGTTGAGGCACGGTCGTTCCTTGTATGGAACGGTCGTGCGACTCCGGGTGGTTCAACGATATCAGCTTGTGTCCGATGTTGCACGGTCGTTCCGCTTAAGGAACGGTCGTGCGTGTCCGACATTCTCTGGGCTTGACTGTTAGTTCGCGGATATGCACGACCGTGCATATCGAAGCACGCTCGTGCCATTTGCCCAGATCAGTTGGACAGAAACTTCATAAATTGCTGCTCGGCTGTTTTCAATTCCATTTTCTCCTATTTCTGTCTTTCTAACAATGTTCCCCATTACAGATGAATCATCCCTTCCTACAGTTCGATCCTAACAACGAGCGTGAAGCTTTGTGCATTCCAAAAAGAGACGAATTATGGGCCCGGAGGGGGCAATTCGGAGTCCCAAGATGGCTTGATTGGGAAGTGATGCAAGAACTGAATCAATATGATCGTTTGGAAAATATGATGAGTCGTCCATTAATAAATTTGGTCGGTTGCAACCGACCCGTTTACTTGGAGCTTACCATCGAGTTCTTTGCATCGTATGCCTACGAGAAGCCAGTTGCTGCTCGACGACCCAAATTCCGCCACAAGGAGCGGATAGCTTTCCGATTGTGTGGTAAATGGCACCGGTGGTCGGTTGGTCGTCTGGGAAGGAGACTCGGTATTTACACTAGGGAAGACATGGATGATGCCAGTGTCTTCACAGAGCAGTTCACTTTCCCGTCTGATGCAGCAAGGGATGAGTTTTGGGCTGTAAATGCTGTTGGGGATCCATACAACCCCAGAATGTCAAAAGCTTCGCGACTTAAAGACCCTCTGGTGCGAGTGATGCACCATGTATTCAGCCACACTATATGCGGGCGCATGGACAGTCTTGGTAACTGTCCAACACCAGATCTGATTTTTCTTTACGCATTGGTGGAGAAGGCGCCAATTAACTTAGCGGCGCGTATGGCTGAATACTTTATGAAGTGTTCAGGGAGGACTCCTAGCAGTCAAATACATGGCGGTCAGTATGTGACCGAAATTGCTTACAATGAGCATCTTATGACTGATGAGGTACTTCAGAGTCTCACCCTGATTACTGAGGGGGTGCATGTCGACATCAGATCGCTGAAAGCGATGGGGGTTATTATTGAGACTGATCACGGGGATAGGTTGAGGGGGCTGAATAACGAGGTATGGGACCCGTTACCTCCGCTCCCATCAGAGGAAGAGGAAGAAGATGTAGAGATGCACGAGCAGCATCAGCCACACACACCGCCACACCAGCCGCAGCACCACGAGTTCTACCAGCATCAGGATTGGCCGGACTTTTATCAGCAGTTCCAGCAAATGCGGGTCACGCAGGAACAACATGGTACGTATATCGATCAGATCAGGACCAGCCAGGACCATATCCGGGCCAGTCAGGATCAGCTGCGGACCAGTCAGGATCAGCTGAGGCAGAGCCAGGAGAGCTTGTATCAGGGAGTGAGTGCCGGGTTTTCATACCTATTTGGGGAGATGCGCCATGCATATCCCAACTACTTCCAGAACCCTCCAGAGTTCCCACCGTGGAACCCTCCTGGTTACGGTGATGCAGGCCCGTCCTTCACGAGACACGATGACGATGTTGACGAGTAGGCGTTGGTGGTGATTTTCGTTGGTAGTTTTTATGGTTATTATTAGTACTTGTTATTTCGGGTGTTCTTTTTGCATACTATTTCGAACACCCTCGGACTGTATTGTACTTTTTAAACATTTTGCTTTATGTTATGTCTTTGTTTGAACTAGTAGTATTTATGTAAATTATGGTTTATTTGGGTTTATTCTGTTACTGTTCTGTTGCGCTGTACCATATGACATATTTGCAGATTGAGGCTATCAGGTCTTTCACAGGAGCATATGACAGACGCAGCTTTGGAAGCCTCGATTCATCAGATATCATCTTGAGGGGAGTACCATTATCCTTTTTTTCTATATTTCGGGTTTCGCATTGGGGACAATGCGAAGTTCAAGTGTGGGGAGGGGGTTAACTTTGTTAACTTTGTTTGTCCTCATTTATATATAAAAAAAAAAATCAGAAAATTCAGAAAAATCATTCAAAAATACCTGTATTTTTGTATATATATTAGTAAATAAACCGGTTGGTTGTGTTTTAGAAAACCTCGGACTTGATAAAAACTCGACAAGCAAAATATTTTTGAAAAAGAAAACCGGAAAGCGTGACAAACAAAGAAAGACTTACATGATAGTTTTCACACTTTTACCCATTCCATCCGTTACGTGAGCATATTTGAGCCTATTGTTATATATTTGTTCATTTCGGATATAGGAGTGAGCCGGATGTTATGTGTAATTTAGAATTTGTCACTAGTATGCTTGTTAAGACCATGAACTTGTGAATTCGTGTAAAAGTGATAGAGGCACTTAGATTACCCCTTTGTTGTAAGCCTTGTTCTTTGTGTTGTGCTTCCCGTTCACCTTATATTACCCTTTAGGATTAACCATGTCGAGCCTTCCCGTTTACCTTTGTTTACCCACATTATCGCCCACTTAGCCAAATTTAGCCTTTTTATGTTTTTAAACCCTTTTTAGTGTTGAAACTCGGACAAAATAATCGTTTAACTAGCATTTGTTTCGGTTTATTGTATAGTTATTTATAAAAAAAAAAAAAAAAAAAACAACAACACAACCCAGAAAATAAAACACCCTAAAATAGGGTGAAGTTGATAGAAATCGAGCAATTTTGAATGTTTAAATGTTAAAATTTCGTTGATAAGCTCGATTGCGCTTTAGTCGCCTTTTTAAGGCGTTTGTATGTATAATTGTATTAAGTTCTTGCTAGTTAAACGCTAAAACCGAGTTTTAACCATTTTCGCCACTTTAAATGTCTACATCCATACCCTTCGCCCAAGCCTAACGTTACAACCCGTAAAGACCTCTTGATTTACACTTATTTGCATGTTAGTTGGTGGAGACGAGATCTTATGACAAGCTTATGATATTACATGTTTCATTGACTAGGCGTTGAGTGTTTGCACATACACATTTTATGTATGTTTAATAAATAAAACCGAGTGTGTGTGAATATTGTGAGTCGTGTGAAGATTAACATGTCAAGTCAATTAAATGTGAAGTCACGGCTTTTTGGTTGTCGCTATTATAATTGCATATGCTTGTTGGGTTTTAGTCTTTTGATGATGTCTTTCGACAAACCGGCCAACCGTTTATAGTAGTTTTCAATAAAATAGTGTGTAAATTATCGTACTTGTTTCTTTCCGTCTTTTATTGCTTTTTAGTTCTGCTTGCTTGAGGGCAAGCAAGGTTCAAGTGTGGGGAGATTTGATATTCGCTAATTTACACATATTTTAGTCCCCCGTTTTACCCCCATTTTATGCGTTTTCGGCCGTAAAACCGTCATTCGGATACTTAATTATCTACATTTTGGTTTACAGGCCTAAAACAGCATACCAGACGAGATGATACCAAAAACGAGGACTTTCCGGACAAAACGATGAAGCTGCGAAGATTCTGTGGAAAAAGACTGACCTGGGCGTTTGGCACGGTCATGCGGCCATATGCACGACCGTGCATATCCGACAAACAAGAAAGTCCCGGCGATGAACCAGGCGTGCAACTCACCGTGCAAGGCAATGAAGGCAAACCCGAAAATGCACGGTCGTTCCTCATGGAGAACGGTCGTGCGGATCCGAGATCAAACAACATCTCGGAGTGGAACGACCACAAGTCAAGGCGTGCAAGCCAAATGCCGGAAAAGAACGGTCGTGCCAAGCCAAGAACGACCGTGCGTGACCGAAGACCAGTCAACGATCTGTGACGTCACGCAGTATGGTGGCCCACCACCAATAATGCTTAAAGTGCACGGTCGTGCGATCGGAAGAACGGCCGTGCGACTTCGGAAAAGCATTTAAACAGAACAGCACCATTTTAGACGTAACTCTGGACATTTTGGGAGCTCTGCAGGCGATTTTGAGGCTCCGAAGGCTGCTGCTTTCACTCGGATTCAAGCCACATTGCCCGGTTTTGCTCATTTACTATCCAGATTCTCATTCTTATGCTTGTTTATGGTTTGGTTTCTCAAATCTTTCCATACTTTTGTTATATTTCAAGCATTTAGACTGATTATTATGTATTAATGTAAGCCTTTGGGCAAAAACACAACAATCCCTTGCTTGATTAGTATGTTAATCTATGTTTGTAATGACATTTTGAAGCATTTTCTATGATTATCTTTGATGATTAGTTTGCAACCTTGTTATTGATATTGATTTCTTGATTATAAGTAATTGTGTTGGATGATTGGTGCTTGGTTAGGTAAGATAGTTGCAAAATGAAGCTTATTTAATCATGTATTAGTAAACTTTTAATTTGGTTAACTAGTTTAACTTGGTTAAAATGTAGGCACCATGATACTCTAACGGGTTAGTGGTTTAATAAAATGCAATTATTATTAATCAAGAGAGCTTGCCCTCACGGAAGGACTCTAACGGGTTAGATGGTGTTGTTACGAATTCTTGCCATGATTTGTTAGCTTAGTTAGTAGTTTCGGCCAAAATTGCTATCTTGGTGAATTTATGTGTAAGATTTGTAAAATGAACTCGGTTTTGATTTAATCTAGTTTATGCTTGTCTCGGTGGTTGCATTGTGTTTATCGGTGTTGCTTTCCTTGATTAAGTGAGGTTAGAAAACTCCTAACGGATGACTAACTTATTTTTAGGAGATTTTCATAGACATTTATCAATTGCACGTTAAAGAACAATTTTAGGTGGTTAAAGTGTGTTTATCGTTTTAACTTTCCGAATGATTGTCATGTTAGGATTCCCGAAAGGGATACTAATTGTCTCGAAATGGAAAATTGACCGAATGCTTCTAAATGCCAAAACTGACTTAGTTGACATGCTGCGGTTATGTATTAAGCAAGGCTATTTATATATAATTTACTATGATTTATAAGTATTTGTTTATGCTTACTTTAGTTTAATTAAAAACCAAAACAAATTATGTTTTTACCGGTAATTTAGTGACAAAGGTCTAGTATTATTTCTCTGCCCATTTCCGTGGATCGATACTTGGTTCTTACCGATACTTTACTACATATATGACGGGGTACACTTGCCTCTTTCGTGTGTGTTTTGATGTAAAAGTAATAATCACTTTTATAAATTTAAAACCAATTCGTGTGTAATTTCATTGTAAAAATATGTGTAGTCACGCACGTACCACCCATCAAGATTAACCTATAATAACTCTATAACTGATAAAAATTCAAAACTCAGATACAAAATCCCAATTTCTACAACAACAAACAAACCCTATAGCATCTTATATCCCAATGACTTAACAAATAAAGCCATTTCTTGAACCTGAGTTATAGAGTTCAAAACATTTCAACTATACTTCTCTTTAGTTAGTTTATCAATCATCTTGTGATATTTTTTTATATTACATGTCTTAGTTTTCTTTTCTGTAACATCATGACAATCTACAACGTGCTACAAAATACTTTATCATTTGCAAAATCAATGTATATTTGTTACTTCTTGATGCTAAAATTGAGCTTTCAATCCTAGGGATGTTTGAGAAAGTCCTTGGTTCCCATAGGCCCACATTATTTTTTATTTCTATTTTTTGAAAGGCGAACAAAATCCATTTTATTTCATCTAGGACCAACAAATAAGTTAGTCCATCACCAAAGTACATAAGTTAACCAAACAGAAAGGAAATTACACATTTAAGCCTTGTAAATTAAAACTACACCACTGCAACCATGACAAATCTTCTGCCTTTGACCTGTTCTTTATATAGAGGTCTCCATATACTCCACAGAGCGACTTGAACGATAGCGTTTAGAAGTTTCTTCCATCTTTTCTCGACCCTCTGGCATGTTTCCAGGCCTCCAACACAACACATCTGTTATGCTGAACCAAAACATACCCGGAATCCTGCATCAGTTTGCGATAAAATCCCAAATGGACCACGCAAAGTCACATGACATAAATAGGTGTTCCAAAGTCTCACCTTCCAGCCTGCATAGTTTACAAAGTGTAGAATCCAGTTGCACGTTTCTTCTTGATAGCTCTACCATTTTCGGTATCCGATTCATAGCAAGCCTCCATGTCATGAAACTCACCTTAATCGACAACCAATTATTCCAGAAAAAATCCGCCTCCCCAACCGAGTAACGCCCGCGTTGGAGTTGTTTTTCTTATACTCTGGACCGAGAACATCCAGTCAGCCTCTAAGTCCCAAACCCACCTCTCTTCGCCTGATCTGGAAGTGAACCACATGAGATCCAACAAAGCTCCTCCAATTGTTCTGTTTCCTCAGTTGAACCTGGACTTCTATGCCACTGAAACCTGATTCCATCAGAGCCGTCGATCTGTGTGATACATCATATTATGACCATGTTAATTAATAGAGAGGGGGCAAGTAATATTGCTTTTAATGGAGGCTTGGTTAGTTACTTATAGTCATATAACTAATTAATCATAAATGGACCATAAATTTGATTAAAAGAATCCACTAGCTTACTCAAGGCACTTCAATCTCTTAACCAATTCAGTTATTCCATTTATTTTTTATGGTTATTTTAATTCAATTCCACAAAAGGCAAGATAATACTTCTGACTTACCTGTGTTAATGTAGTTGTGTTAGCAATGACAAATGATTTGATTTGACTATATAAAATCAGGAAAGGCATTACTTTGCAAGACCCTTGGTCAGTTTGTTAATGTTCAATTCCACAAAAGGCAAGATAATACTTCTGACTTACCTGTGTTAATGTAGTTGTGTTAGCAATGACAAATGGAACATTAACAAACTGACCAAGGGTCTTGCAAAGTAATGCCTTTCCTGATTTTATATAGTCAAATCAAACAATTCAGCAATATGCAAACTTAAGAGGATCTCATATGCAAAGAAAGAAAGCAAAATAAGTAAAAAAGTGGAACAACCTCATGAGTCATACCCGAGCTAGTTGGGACTATTAAAAGTACATTGCTTCTCCCTAACTCAACATTAGCGTCGCCATATTCTATGCTAGCTCTTCCCATTTTTATACCAGACCTAAAATTTAACAATAACAGAACATGCCAAAAGTAGAGTCAGACTTCTAATTCTCATGTGTATGTATACTCTAATAAGATATATATTTTATAATTTAAAACTTTAAATGAACCACTTAGAAGAATAAGAGACAGAAAGTCGCTTACCTAAGGCTTTATAAGACATTGTGTAAATCTTAGTCAGAGGCAAAGTTTAATTACAATACATACAGCCTCCTAACTTTTTAGTCAGAGGCAAATCGATAACGTAAAACGGAATTTAATATCGTGACTCTTGATTTCTCCGACCGTTGAAGGATGGTAGGGGAGGGTAAAGGGAACAGACATCTTATTAATCCAATTATTACATTATTAATTAGCTACCCGGATTATTCGTGGCGATATGATTCTGGCATCTTAAATCCGGTTGATCTCAGGCGTCTTAGTTTTTATATGGTAAATTCCTTTTTTGCCCACATGAAATCTATTATAAAGTAGTATAGAAAATTAGTAAAAGGGAGCCACCACCCTTGTATAGGTGAAAGGTAGAAATTTAAAGTAAATGGTGAATAAACTTTCTTTGAACATCTTGATCTTCGTCTCCAATTTATCTTGTTTTTCCTATCTACATGTATATATTGCACTCAAGTATCTTCTCGTAATGGTTCACTACTATAAACTTGCATGCAAATAGGGTTGAAGCCTAAAATCTTATACATTAAGTGTTCCATTTGTAAATGGGCTTGAATGATGTGGTTTCTTACGTTTGTTTGGACTATTCGCAGCAGTAGGAATGGCTGCATCTTGAGGGAGGCTTGTGGCATCGAAGACCTGGTTTACAACAAACTGTGTCGAATCTGGTTGTACCTGATTGCTTATATGAAGTTGAATCTCATCTTAGTTCGGATAGAACAACCATTTCCAAACATGTGCAGAACAATACACAATAGGTGAATGCAATTAGAAAAAGCAAGAAAGAAGGTGTCTTCGAGAGCCCTAGAGGCAGCGAAAGCACTAAAGAACCAACATTCAAATTGAATTAAAAAAAGACACAGTTATTAGATAATAAGAGACGTACGCGAAGTTATCAACCCAGAACTAAGAAAATGACTGAACAATTAGAGTTTTAAGGGAGAGAATGGAGCTTCTTGCTGGGCTGCTACTTTCCATCTAATGATTTTCTATTCGGCTACGACAATATCCATCATAAGACCTTCAACCTAAAGCATACAAAACATTATATATATATATACACTATCATAAATTTTTTTAGCAAATAGCTACAATGACATATATAATAATCATGAAGTTAAATATAAAAATACCTTTAACACATCAATAGCAGTTTACATTGTAATCCAAGCTGAACCTTCTGAAAACAAAATTATTTTCATAATTAGCACTAACTGTGATTGTAATGATAATATCAAAGTAGAAGAGAGTTGTAGATGATAAACAAACCTTTTGGGAGTCCGGCTAAACCGAGTGGCAACAGGCCAGAAAAGTAAAACTGGTAATAAGTTGCCTAAAGTGTAATTTTAATGCAAAAAAGCTGCTAAATGGGTTTATCAAAGACTTTAGCTAATTATTGTAATAATATACTTTTTGTAATCATATTTAACACACTTATTCATCAAAAAAACATCAAGAAGAGTGTTCCACGTCAACCCAACATGTACTCTAAATTACACATTTTGACCCACATGATACGTTTTGAATAAAGATAAACACCAAGTAGCATTTGGATCATCAGATTCACTATTGAATGGAGGTTGATTTTGTTGTCTTCCTTCATTAGACATAGGTTTACGAAACAGCCACATCTACTTTGTTAACTTTATCCTTCCAAGCTGCCTCAACTTCCGAGCACATTGATTTGGTTAATTTGTTCATTGCTACCCAAATTCGAAAATAGTTAAGCACTCATTATTTGAGTCCTGCAAGTAACTGCTTTACAATAAAACACAATAATAAATAGCTAAAAGTACATATCGTCCCAAATTCCAACATCTTCCGGATTTTTCTAATAGATAGGAGTAGCAGAATGATGACCCAATTTCTCAACACCACTTCTGATAAATTAAAATACTTAATTTATTTCATAACCTTTCTCAGTCTAGACACTGAGTATCCCAGACTAATATCATCATAAATATATATTACAACTAGATGAACATTAAATATATACCAGGAATCGTTTATTGTTTTTTTTATGCAAATAAACAGGGTTACCAATTTTCTCAAAATTAATTGGCCTCTAAAATCATAGAGTAGCTCACTAAAGACCAACATGTTACATAGATTCATTGCAAAATCATAGACAAAATATGCATACAATAGTAAATAGTAAGAAGCATAGTGTACTTTGTTAGTTCTGTTGGGTGCGTGTAATCATCTTGGATTTCTTATTTTTCCTACCTTCTGGTATGAAAGCATCCCTAAAAAAAGATTAAGCAGGCCAAGTAAAAAATT
Source organism: Helianthus annuus (assembly GCF_002127325.2). NCBI lineage: Eukaryota > Viridiplantae > Streptophyta > Magnoliopsida > Asterales > Asteraceae > Helianthus > Helianthus annuus. Next base: position 97,069,187 of record NC_035435.2, on the reverse strand, counting down.
ACATAGTTATGGAAGCAACCTATAACACAAATTGAATAACCTTAGTTATACATGGCCGTTAAATCTAATTCACTACATACGAATAGAAAAAAACATTTCATAGATTCAGCCAATTATATGAACTCACCAACGCATTCAACAGCAATGACTACATTGTACTCGATACTCGTTAAGCATATCAAAACTGGAAAGTTCATATAATCGATCGGATATAAGATCAATTCAGTTGACCACAAAAGTCAACTGTAGTATGACAGATAAGTAGTAGATAATCCATCTAAGAAGAACATCGGGTATAGTGAAAGCCAAATAAATTGAATTGAGATAAAAGATTGAAAACACTAAAACCACATACATAACATAATATAAATTTTACATCAAAATAACAACTTGAAGCTAAACCTGCAGTTAATTCTTTGCATCACAAATAAAACATAGAAAACTAATCTGAAAAATAACAAAATGTTCACAACTCACCCGGATCACGGTCCACTTCTGCCCCCTCGGAAACGACCGCCACTCCTTTGAAACGGCTTTCTCCCTCCACGATTTGAAAATCCGTTGCCTTGATTAAATTTTTTAGAACTTTCACCATTTGCAACAGCAACAAAAGGTCTCACAGCACTGTTATTGTATTCCATTGGAAGTTGATTAGGCATTGCAACTCCTTGCGGTAAGCCCGCGAACACCATTGGCGGGCCCACTTGTGATTGGTTGAAGTTGTTCTGAGGCATACTTGAAGGCCAAGACACAAATGCACCAAATTGGGGGGAACCAGTCCAGAAAACAAAAAAATATAACATAAAAAAACAAATCGGGTGAAACGGGAACGGAACCAGCTATGTTCGACCCACTTCTTGATTTTTTTGAAAGAAATGGTTCTTGGTTTGGTTTGAATTTAGAACTGAACCAGTTTTTTGTTAATTAATTTATTTTTTTAAACTTAAAAATGGAGTTATTTCAGGTATGCTTTTAACACAAAGACCGTAAACTGTGACCAAATTGATTCATGTTGGTTTGCCTTACATGTGTGGTCCACTGGTATTGTTCAACGAGAACTAAGCTGCATAACAATCTATGAAAAGTCCAGTGATAGAAGTATACCATTGTTTTCATTGGAATCAAATTGGCGAGTATCCAGCCTTATCTTCAAGTGATCCTTCTGTATCCCGGTGAACATGAACATATGTAAATCAATAAAGAATAAAAAAATTAAATCTGTTAGACTAATAAAACATCACCTGTAAATTAATATTTGATGCCAATTACCTAGCAGAGAGTTTATAGCCAACCCATCCACTCTTAAACCCTAGATATCCACCGGCTATGATCACAAAAATCATGGCACATATGTTTGCAGTTGTCACAATCGATTTCACAAAAGTGCTCTACCACATAAAAATTAACAATCTTAAAAACTTTTTAAAAAGAACGAATAAAGAATTAAAAGAAAATATGATTAATACATCATGAATCTGCTCAAATCGATGGACGATTCAAATGAATCAACCAATTTTGTATGGATTGTATTGCAATTAACATCAAATAAAAATTTGATAGCGAAAAATATAGCCCTAGTTTGAAAGAACGAACCTGGTAATTCGGGATTGAAGAAAAAGATGTAGCAATGAGGATGAATTCGAAGAAGATGCAGTTCTCAGCATTGTAATGGCTAAAACATTTATTTCCATTCCAACTAAATGAAGGTGAATCATCTGCTTGCATGTAACACCAAATTGTATTAGTAAAAAGCCATTTATAGACTAAATAATAAAAATGAAAGCACACCTCTATAGAGCACTGTTATAGAGAAGTTTCAATCATAGAACGATCGATGATTACATATCTAAAACCCTGTTAACAAAGCCAAAGCCACAAATAAAACAACCGGAGATAAGTAGATAACAAAACGAAAAAGGGAAAGAGTGTTATTAAACAACCAAAGGTAAATTAGCGATCAGATTACCTATCTGAAACCAAAACGCCGACTTGGAGCCAAAGCTGAATCGCCGACAGGAGAAATTGCGACGTAGGTAGTGATCCAATATTCATTTCACTCTAAAATTAACACAATGGATAAGATTTTTGGCACCAATCTTAATACCAAATTTTGTTGATCAAAATATTAAAAAGCAAAAAAACAACACAACATTTTTTTCATTTGGATAAAATTAAGAAACTAAGTAAGCAAGAACGTGATTTTTTAACACTAAATTCGAAGAGATGAAGAAAGATGATAGAATCACACATAAACTATCAATTATCAGCAAAGTTAGAAACTTCTACCTACATGAACCCTAAATTCACATTAAATAGTTATTTACCCTTCAAATGGAACAATTTTCTAACCACCGATGAACACATAAAACAGAGTTAATGTACCCAGAAACCATATGCAATTTCTCCCAAAGAAAACTCAGACTTTTTTTTTATAGAAATAGGAAAAATTAATACAAAAAAAAAGATAACTTTTAAACTTCACTTTCTTAGCATTGAAAAGCCCTCTAATAAAACACTAATTTACGCATTTTTATCAATTCATATCTCAAAACATTTCACATTTTTAATAGCAACTAATCAATTGATAACATGAACTTTTATGCTACAACATCCAAAATTGGAAAAACAAAAGGGGAATTATAAATTCCATTGTTCACATCTTTAGATCTGATTATTTTATAATCAAATCAACAACAAAAGGTAAAAAAGAAAACCTAATACCCTAAAAACGAACTGTTCGATAATGAAATCAATAATAAAAGATGAAAAAATATGAAAACCAAGATAAAACACACAGAGAATTAGAGTCATCCGTAAGATGAAACAGACTGAAAACAAAGGGATGAATGAAAATCGAACCAAACAAACTAATATACAGCATACATGTTGAAATCAAATGAAGAGGAAACCGATCGAAGAAAAAAGAGCAAAAAACATCGCCCCAATCATTAGAAAATAAATGGATGAAATAAAAAAGAACAAAGCGAATGAATACTATCGATAAATATAGATACGCAAAAAGTAGATTAGCGAAGAAGATACCTAGTAATCTAAAGAAGATTTGTTACATGTTTGTTAAATCATCAAGACGTTGATGAATCCAGTAGAAGCAATGATGAATGGGATGGAAGGAGGCTAGGGTTTAGAAAATAGAGGTTGTGAAGTATTGTTGAAGATAATATATAATATCCATTTTTAGAATTTGGCTACCCGAATTAAAAACGGATCCCGCCTCCAAACTCTCCCGGATCCCGTGTCCATCATTGGTTTTGGTTTATGTTTTATGAAATTTGGTTTGTTTATAGAGAATGAGATGAATTCCCTCCCAAAATCAACCTCCACTAAATCAATGGATGCCACATAAGCAAAATGGCTTTACCATTCAAAGACAAATGGCCCAAATCATCTCATTTACTAATATATACTAGCGGTAAGACCCGTGTGCAAACACGGGTCGTTTCTTAGAAACCATGCATAGCCCATATTGACAGAGAGTAAAAAAATAATTAGTGCAGACTTATAAAGTTGATATACACTAATGGTCAATAGGTTTGTTCAACAACAATTCCATTATGTTGATAGCAAACTACTTTACAAAATTACACTAATGATAGGGTGATTTGGGATTCTGTAAAAATGTTTGTTTTTGTACTACTTTACAAAATTACATAGAATTCGAGAAAACGAAACAACAAATTAAACAGACTGTTGAATACTAAATGAGATGTTGACCAAAATTCAAATAGATGTTGACCAAAAGTCAATCAGATGTTGACCAATAGTCAAACAGATGTTAGGTTTAAGGCCCCACATCTGTTTATGGCCAAACATCTGTTTAAGTTAAAACATCTGTTTAGGTCCAAATATCTGATATAGAAGGCCAAACATCTGTTTAAGGCAAAACATCTGTTTAAGGTGAAACATCTGTTTATGGCCATACATCTGTTTAAGGTCAAACAACTGTTTAAGTCCAAACCTCTGATATAAAAGGCCAAACATCTGTTTAAGGCCAAACATCTGTTTAAGTCTGAACAGATGTTTAACTTAATCAGATCTACTGTCTTCTCACACTTTTTTCCTCTTCAAAACACTGTTGAACCTAACATGGGTTTCCATTAACTATTGACCAAAAGGCAAACAGATGTTCAAACCACTGTTTGTTATTGTACTTCTTTACAAAATTACATAAAATTCAAGAAAACGAAACAATGACTTAAAGAACTATAATTTAACACATAATCTAATCAGGCAAAGCAATCTATTATCTGACAATTCCCTGGTTTTTACAACGTGAAACATAACATCATCATGCCAAATACAGTCATATATATCCATCCATTATTCTGAATTCATAAACCCATAAATGCAGAAGAATGTCACATTTGCGATTAATAAACCAAGTTTCTACTAATTGCAGTTACTATTAGCAAAAAGAAGCACGTTATCATCTTTATATAAAACATAAAGTGCTAATAACAGTGTTTTATCATGTTAGCTATACATAGCAACAAAACATCAAGTTTTTTTGGGTAAAGGGTTACCCCGGTAAATTTTATAAATCAACCAAATTAGTACAAGGGTGTGCCAAAACGAACACACCTACTAGACTTGGCATACCAAGACTAGGAAAACAAATGAAAACAGCCAAACTACACAACCAAACCAAAAACAGCCAAAAAGACAACCACGACAAACAGTTACTAACTAGACCCGACTAAATGAACTTCTCAGCCCGGGTCTTCATCCGCACCCCTTGACGGGATCTGCCACTTCTTCAGCACTCGCTTGTGATCCGTTTGACCTTGGAACTTGAATCCCATCAACCGAAGACGCACAGAGCTTTTGATCTTCTCTGACACTTGATTAGGTGAACATTGAATCCGAGAGAATAATCGGTTGTTCCTTTCTTGCCAAATAAAATAAACCGAAGCCGATAGTACCAGCTTGCTAACAATATGCTCCAATTTGACTGAGTTCGAGTATTGGTCCATCCAAGCCAAAACTGACGTCCATAACTCATTAACATACTTCATATCCACCATAGATTTCACATTCATCCAAACCTGCAAAGAGAACTTGCATGCGAAAAAAAGATGGTCTCTAGAATCGCGATCATGCTGGCATAAAGGGCAGCACATTAATCTTAGGTTTGTTTCACTACCTGCTTCCCAGACTTTCAGCCGGTCTTGAGTTTTCAACTTATTCTTGAGCACTAACCAAAGCTGAAAAGAGTGTCTCGGGATACACTGACTGAACCAGACCATGTTTGCCCAGCTAACTGTATTGCTACGCAAACGAATGGTATGCCAAACTTCCAACGAGCTAAACTGTCGTTCATTCCCCTCCAAATCTTTCCATACTATGCGGTCATGTAATTGGGAATTATCCCGAACAATAGTTAAGCCAATTAAAACTGGGTATATATCATACCAAGCTTGGGGCCATCTCCATTGACCGTTAGCATCTAAGATATCCGCCACGGAAGCCTGAAGGTTGAAACCAGCATTTGCAATGTGCCGCGGAGTTATAAATGCCCTAAGAGGGCTCAAGTGACACCAGTTGTCACTCCATGCATTTGTTCGAGCTCCATTCCGAACGACGTTCCAAATGAAAGGCCGAACCAAATTGCGAATCCATAAGAGCTTCCTCCAACTCCAACTAACGGAACCCCTACATTGGATATCCCAAAAATTTTGATGCTTTATTTTGTGGGCATAAATCCATTGCACCCATAGAGACTTCCGTTTAACAAGAATACTCCATATATGTCTCGTAATAAGGGCCCTATTCACATCACAAATTCTCCGAATTCCTAAGCCACCCTCCATCTTAGGAAGACAAATATCGGACCACGCCACTTTAGCTTTAATTCTCCCAGCACCCCCGGCATTCCAAAGGAACCTCCGTATACGTTTTTCCAGCTCAGTGACAACCCTAGCCGGAATAACAAAAACCGAAGCCCAATATATATGCATAGAAGACAGGACGGAGTTGATAAGCTGGAGCCTACCCGCAAAGGATAGCGTTTTTGTCATCCAATTATTAACTTTCTTGTCCAATCGATCCACTAACAGTTTACAATCCCCCGCACTCAGCTTAGACGAGATTAGCGGCACTCCTAAGTATCGAACAGGCAAGGATCCCTCCTGAAACGGCATTTCATTCAGGATCTCAGCTTTTACCTGTTGAGAAACATTACAAAAGAAAACCGTACTCTTAGCCTGACTCGGAACAAGCCCCGACATACTCGTGAATAACTCCAAGGCGGCTTTGATCTTTCTAACCGAATGGACACTCCCATGAACGAAAATAAAGAGGTCATCAGCAAATGAGACATTTATAATTCGTTGCTTCAAACACTGCGCGTGGAACTTAAAAGAAGTACCCGAAGCATTCTTTTGGAGCAATAGGGTAAGGACTTCCATAACGAGAGTAAACAGGTATGGAGACATAGGATCCCCTTGACGAAGACCCCTGTTACCTTTAAAAAACCCATGAAGATTACCGTTGATGCTCAAGGAATACGTAGCCGTAGTGACACACGCCATAATCCATTTCACCATCGTCTTGTGAAAACCAAACATATTAAGAATCTTCTCTAGAAACACCCAACTTACAGTGTCATACGCCTTTTGAATGTCAATTTTAAACGCACATCTAGGAGGACCTTTATTCAAGTGGTAGTTGTGCATCAACTCTTGAGTTAACAGAATGTTGTCAGAGATCTGTCTACCTGGGACGAAAGCAGATTGGTTGATACTAACCAATGAATCCAAGCTCCCTTTAACCCTATCCGTGATAATCTTGCTAATGCATTTGTAAAGAACATTACAGCATGAAATAGGCCGATAATCAAGAACGGAGTTAGGGGTTTCAACTTTAGGGATAAGGGCCAAGATTGTGTGATTTAACTGTTTCAGGATCTTGCCATTTCCAAAAAAATCAAGAACTGCATTCGTAACCTCATTACCCACAATATCCCAAGCATTCTTAAAGAAAGCTGACGTGTACCCATCAGGCCCCGGGGCTTTGTTTTCGCTAATACTGAACATAGCATTCTTTACTTCTTCCCGCGTTACATGTCGAACCATATTAGCTGCGTCCACCGAATTTAGAACATTAACAAAAACATCATCCATGTTCACAGTGGTAACCGGATCCTCCTTTCCCAAAAACGCTGAATAATGGTCAACTAGAGCGGTCACAACCTCGTCCCCTTCAAACCTCCTGCCAGCCACATCCGTAATGCATTGAATTTTGGTACGATTGTTCCTGCATTTAACCGTATTGTGAAAGAATGCCGTGTTGGAGTCCCCCGCACAAAGCCATTCCACCTTCGACTTTTGTTTCAAAAAACATTCCTCATCGTAGGCAGCAGTTTTAAAATCCTGAAGGCACTCGAGCTCCAGTTTCCGAATATTCACATCCATCGGATTAGCATCAACCTTTTCCTGGATCTCATCCAGCTTCAAACGAAGCTCAAGAACTCTTTTATGAAGGTTTCCTTGTTGGAACAGGATTTTACGAAGGTCCGGCTTCAAGTTTCTAAGCTTACTAACAACCGAGAACATAGCAAACCCGTCAATCTTCTTCGCCCATTGTTTCTCCACACATACTTTAAATTCAGGTTTTGAGACAATAAAGTTTGCAAACTTAAATGGCTTTGGCCGAGAGTTGTTAGACTCAATAGACAGCTTCAAAATGCACGGCGTATGGTCAGAGACTCGATAAGGGTGATAAATAACGTAAGCATCCGGAAATAAATCTAGGCACTTAACGTTACTCATTACTCTATCAATTTTCCTCATTAAACCGACCCCTTCCTTCGGCTTCTGATTCCAAGTGAAATGGATACCATGGCCCTTAACATCAATAAGCTCCGCCTCTTCAATACAATCACAAAATTCCCGCATGCCTATCGAAAGACTAGAAGGACCAAATAACGAGTCATCCGCACTGAGAGCTGAATTGAAGTCCCCCATTACGAACCAAGCCTTATCCAAACACAACAGCTTATGTCTACATAAGTCCTCCCACAAATTCCTTCGTTCTTGATACTTGTTTTTCGCATAGACAAAAGAGCAGAAAAAACTCGAATTATCAGCTTTGGACCAGATCTGAGAGTGAATTACTTGATCAGTTTGGGACAAAATCATAACATCTACCACATCACTATCCCAACCGAGAATAATTCTAGTCCCTCGCTCACAAACTCCCCCATTAGACGTCCAACTCCACCCTCTAAAGACATTTTTACAAATCCTATCCAGATTAGCGACCTCCACATGAGTTTCTAAGATAGCACAAACCGAAACCTTGTTTTCTGAAAGCATAAGACGAACCTCCCTTTGTTTCAGGGGTTGGTTCAAACCCCTTATATTCCAAGAGAGGATGCTACCCATGGAGACCGCTATGACCGGGAGTGCTTGCCCCCTCAGAAACCTTTTCCAGGTTATCATTTTTCATAAATGCAGCCGTTTCCGTTTTAATTATCTCCGCCACTTCCTCATCGTTCTTAGTTTGACTCCCCTTATTACTGTTACCTGTTTCCTTCCCCACACTATCAGCCTTGGCCTCCATGTCATCTATATTCGACAAAGCTTCAAACGAGTTCCGTGTTTTAACATTATCACTTTTCTTGCCATTTACATTTACATCCTTTGTACCAGAAGTACTCGGATCTGACTTATTGACCTTAGGCTTGTAAATGAATTTCTGTTTCTGTCTCTTTGGAACCGCCCCTATTCGAGCCGTCTTCCTCTTATCCATGATAAAGCCCTCATCGTCCACCACTATTTGTTTAGCTTTTTTGTTCTCATTCTTCCCACAAGTTTGATCATTGTGACCAAACAAACAACATAAAGAACATCTCTGAGGCTTCCACTCATATTCCACATTAATTACTTCAGTAATATAATCCTCCTCTTCAAGCTTTGGGATAGCAACAACAATGCGGTCTTTAAGCTCATGATCAGCACTAATTTCAACCAACGCTCTAGCAAAGCTACTCCTACCCCAATTTTCCGAGCACATATCCGCCGTATATCCATCCAAGCGTTTTGGTTCACCTATCTTAGAAGCCAACAAGCTTAATCCATCCTCATTATAGATCGCAATAGGCACATTATGGAGCTTCACCCAAACCGGAACAGATTTAATTCCTTCCTTCTTAAGACTCACTGACGAAGACCAAACATTAAGGAATAACGGCACTTTCCTGATCAACCAAGGACCCCCTTCCAACACTTTTTCCATACCCTCCTTAGTGTCGAATTTAAAGAAAAAGAAACCATCAGCGTTCATCATGAGTTTATTAAATCCAAACTTAGCCCAAACATTCTTAGCATAGTACTCGACAACTGGGTATGGCAGCCGATTACCCAAGAAGTAGCCATATAACACATTAACAAACTTTTGTTGAACTTTGCGAATTACCTCTCGAGGGATCACAACATCCGCATCAGGTTTTGTCTCTCCTGAATCCAACTTCCGGAAATTAACTTCCTTTTTCACAATGGAAGCATTCTTGACCCTATCCGCATAAGACACCTTAACAGCACCCTCCTCTTTATTCCGAAACTCAACGTTACTCGGCTCATGGACAGGAACTGAGACCTTCTCCAATTCATCAATTATGTTTATCATTCTTAGATCACTTTGGCCAACACTTTGGCCGACACCCCTCCTCGGCAACACCGGATTTCCATCAATGTTTAACGATTTTGCATCAAGACTACTCCAAAAGGAAGACAGGTTGCTTCCAGATGTATGCATGTTACCTCGCACCTGTTGTGCATTTATCGGCTTTGAACTGCTCTTGCTAATAAAAACATCCCCATGCAATCTTTCAGAAAACGAACGAAAACCTAAATCCCCTAACCCTTGTTCATTAATGTCAGGCGGTTCAGAATTCATTGTCACAAAACCCTAATACCATGCAGACGTAAACAATGGCTAAAAGTAAACCCTAGTTTAGCCGACGAGGATGAAACAGCTCAACAAATCAGTAATCCACCAACAATCGATACCTCGAAGAAGAAGTAATAGCGATTCAGAAACCCTAATCCGCCACCACTCCAAACTATGCAACGAATCCAAAGCAAGAAATCAACCCGAGCAAGTTGGCGGCAAACCCTAGCATGAAAAAACAAGAAACGAACAAACCCTAAACCTGATTTCAAAAGATTAGAAACCACGGTAGAAGTCTAGAAACCTTACTCAGAAGGATCGACAACACCACAATTGCTAACCCAGATTAATCAAGAATAAGATTAGATGAACAAGAAGCTAGAGTTTCTCAGAGGTCGCCAAAATCGCCCAGAGCCAACATAATTGTAATTTAAAAAAAACATACAACATCACCATCAAAAAATTCATAGTTATAATATCTGATATCAAAACATACTTAAATTTCGTTGTTAAACTGAGGTAACTTGATTTAATACGATCTTCTGTTGCGAAGACACGTATGTGAAGTGCAACATATCACCAAACCTCAAGTTATTCTCAATCATAAACTTTCGCCAACCGTCCAACGTATAACGTGGCTTCAATTCATTTAACTCCGACTTAACATTATAAACCTCCACAACTCCAACCATGTTTTGAACTTTCAAAGGATGAAGATCAACAGAAAGACCTGCTCGTCTGGCAACTTTAACAGGAAGACACTACATGTATTGTGTAGAAAAAAATAATAGTCAGACAAATAAACATAAATCATTAGTTTGTTATAAAAAATGGTATACCAGCCTATAGTCTCCTTTGTGATCAAAATGAAAGAACTCGGGGTCGAGAAGATGTCCAGAATGTTTTTTTTTGCAGTCTTTGTAATCTTATTTCTACAGATAAGCTTTTTCTAAACGTTGGCGGCTCTCTTCCCCTTGATGAAAAAGTAAACATATACATGTGAATTAAAGGAATGTTGAATATATGCACACAAAAAAAAAAAAAACAGTTTATATAAGATATACTAATTAAGTGGCGAGTATAGATACCTTAACTTTGTGAGCAGATGAAGAACATCCAATATGATCACTTGTGTCGACAGGTAAGGCAACATTTCCCTTAGTCATATTCTTGACCGTTTCATTTCTCTCAAAAGTAACTTTACCTTTCTTCTTAACTTGTTGTCATAGAGTAACTTTAATGACCATAGTAATATAACAATCTTTAAGATGGTAACCTTACATCTTGTGTTTTATTCAATCGTGAAGACATGCATCTCTTCGACGTGCATTCGGCATTGGTTGGTAACTTCTTCTAAATATTACATTATTGGATAAATGTAACATCAGTAAACATCATTACTAATAGTTGTAAAAACATTAAATTCTTATATGTGTTAAATTAAAAATAAATAATTTTAATAATTTAGTAAGTACCTGAGTAACGGTTCTTCCTTCACCTACAGACACAACTTCTTCATCCTCATAGATGTCCTGGTCAACATTAATGAAATAATTAATATAATGCTAAAATAATTAAAACTTTTACCGCTAATGCTAAATACATACGTACCTTGAATACATTCTCAACATAATCAGCCTTCGATATCCCAAGTACACTATCATCGTCAGATTCATGTTTCTTCGAAAAGCAAATCTCAGTCTCATCTCTATAAACTACTACGTCAAAAACAACATCATCAATTCTGCTAAACACAAGCAAATCATCCTCCAGTATCCCAACATCGTTGCACATTTCCGGCCATCCTCTAGTAAATACAAAGTTGGTATCAACCTTAGACGCCTCAACGTTCCAATAGGAACCCTTATAACAGATTTGAAATTTGCCACTTGGTGGGCTGTTTACGTAAAATTGTTTAATGAAGTAGTCTTCAATTACCTTCAAAAAATTAAAAATAATGAATACTATATGTGAAGTATGTAACTTATGAGAATAACTGTTGACACGATTAAGATGCAAAAGGATTCAAGTTAAGATCAATAGTCATACCGTAAAACCAAATCTTGCATCACGATTAAACGTGAAATAAGATTCACCACACATGCCATCAACAAAACATGAAAGTTCAAGCCCAAAATCACCTAATGGTCTGAAAACCAACAAAGTATCTCTCGGCAAATTGAGATCTTTAACAACACTGTCCCAACCATCAGTTATTATTGGCGTTGAATTTTCTGTTCTGACCCCCACAACCCATTTTTTACCAGATTCATGATAGATTCGCAACTTATTTTTTTGCCAACAATCTCCCCACTTTTGATTAGCAAAGGCTATAGGTACATCTTGTATATAATTTTTAAGTAGTGTAAGAAAATATAAACCATAACAACTGTTAAATATATATCTCAATAAAAATAAATTATGTATATAAAAACATGTCATACCAGTTTCAAAGATTCTGGGTTATCAAGAAACTTGACAAATGTAGTATACATGATAAAACCTGAATCAGTAAAGATGTTAAAACATTGAAATTAAAAAGTTGGCTTCGAAGTTGAACATTAACTTTTTATATTAACAGAGTATCTACTGAAATTAATCATAGAAACAGAGTATGAGTTAAAAATTTTCTGCAAATAATAACTATTTTAATATGTTCTCAACAAATGATTCAAACGTCTAACTAAACCCTTCTTGAATGTATATCAATAAACGTTTAAAATCGTATTTGTAGCAAGATAGGATTTGAATTAAATTCGGTTAAACAATATAAAGTTCATTACAATATGAATGTACATACCAGTTGCTGAAGAAAAAACAATAAAACCTCCAGTGATTGAAGTGTAGAAGACGAAGAATAAGAAAGTTGAAACCCTAGAAAATGATTGGGAAGAAGAGATTTTTGAAAGAAGTCAGATGATAGATGTTTGATGTGTAATGATGCTAAAGAAATAATGACGGTTGTGTTTTCGTTTTCCCATATTTTCAACAGATGAAAAATATTTACACATACACCCCTTATTGAATTTGTTATTTACATTTACATTGAAAACCATGCATAACACATATTGATAGAACATATAGATACATATATAGATATTGTACGAAAATGTGTTATCTATTATAGCTAAAAGACAACTATAAGTAAATATAAAACATATTTAACAAACTTAATAAAAGATGTCTAACAAAATGTGTTTAGAAACCTCTGTTGGTCGTTAGAAACAGTATGAGTCAAACAATCCTTAGATAAACAGAATTTATGAGAACAGATGATAACTTTCAGCAGTTATTTTATTTTTAGCTAACATCTGTCCACGTTAGAACCTCTGTTGTCATAATGGATGACAGTCAGCAGTATAGTAAATCAACAGTCATTAGGATAAACAGAAATTATGACAACAGACAGTACCATTTAGCAGTGGATGTATTTTTAGGCAAGCATAAGTTTCAAAAACAGTTGTTTTCAATCGGTGTAACTCAACAGTCGTATGTCTAACATCTGCTATTAGCCCAACCACTGTTAGGAATGACTGAAATAATTAAAATGAAGATGCGACAACAAAGATTAATACTATTAAAATTTATTCATTTAGTCAACAGTGGTAAATCAAACAGTCGTTAGCATACACAGTTGTTTCATCATTAGCAACTGTTCTCTTTTTACCAAACTTTAACTACAACAGACCTTTTACAACTCCAAATATTGACTCTCTGTAATTTGCAGGAGCACAGATTCTTCAAAAAAACTACTATCAATGATCAAATTCTGAACATTTGTTTTATCTTTGCACTCATCTGTTCACCATCAAACCAAGTCTTGATACTATTAAACCTCTGTTGAGTTACCAAACAGATGTTCAGACACAATTCAACATCAACATAATCTGTTCACCATCAAATCAACCCTTGATACTATTAAACCTCTGTTGACTTACCAAACAGATGTTCAGACACAATTCAACATCAACATTATCTGTTCACCATCAAACCAACCCTTGATACTATTAAACTTCTATTGACTTACCAAACAGATGTTCAGACACAATTCAACATCAACATAATCTAAATCAAACTCAAATACTAAATAAGTAAAATTAAAACGCAACATAGATTCATAAGATTAAAATTTATTCATGACATTAAAAGTCCAATAATTACATCACATACTGAACAACATTAAAGTTCAAATCTAACAATAACAGCAAGAATTAAGAAACTTTAGCTTCAACTCCATCGATTGCTGAACCTCTCGATGTATGTCCTTCAGCATCGCCATGAACTCCACGTCTCTATCACCGCACTCTATATTACTGACAACACAAAGCTCACGAACGAAAGTTGAAGGCATCCGCATAAGATCTCTGGAAACATGCTCTCTAGTGAACAGGCCAACTTACAATCCATGAAAACATCTCTTCAACTCTTGAAGAGTAGCCCTGTCTTCATACACTTGTTCCTCGATTTGCCTGACAAAACGCTGCTTTAAATCATCCGATTTTGCATTTGTGAATGACGCCATTTAAATAAACTATATTACTCGACTTTCCTGAAAGTATGATATCTTCGTAGGAAAACGTGATGAAAAACAGGTGAAGTGACTATGAGTTTATATACTGAAATTTGTAATTATGAAAACGTGTAGATTTAATATAAACATATTAATGTATATTTCAATACAGCAGTCTTTTAATGCAAAAACCTTTTCAAAACCCCAACTTTTATGGGAAAACCGTAAAATTAAATACCAAGAAACCCAAGGGACAAAATATCGAAATTCAAAGAACAAAAGCAGATTATCACAATTACAATTAACCTCTTCATTTACCATGTAGACGCGTTTTTAAACTCTATAAAAGACCGATGATTACTTTTGATTCAAAACATCAACAAATTGTCCTACAAATCACTTTCTGTCAAAAATTGTTCCAAACCAGAAAACCAACAAAAAATCTACATGGCAAACTTCAGTTCTACCACTGGCCAGACACCAGCGATGTTAAAACACAATTCTTGATATGGTCACTCAAAGAACAAAGAACAGACCAAGAACTAAACAGGAAAGTCGACATAATCAATGACACTAATTACAACAAAACCTGGAACAGCATTGCATTGCTCGATGAAGTCTTCCACTCTCCTCCATCAGAGTTCCAGAAGAATGCAGAAGAGTTTCTGACACAACTTCTAGAACAGGATCAGAAAATCTGCAACATGCTAATTGACCTGAAATTCAAAAGAGATCATGAAATCACATGGAGAAAGGCCAGAGTCTACGAAATCTTAGCAAGTGTTAACCCTAGCATGTAATACTTTATAAATATTTCATTGAATTCCTATTTTTCTATGTAGTAGTTCATTTTAATAATATAAACATGCATCTTAACATATTCTAAAATGTCAGTGTAAATAAAAACTCTCAACATCATCAACAGTTAATCAAAATAAGAAACAAACCTAAAATGCAAAGGTCTCTTCTCAACTGTTGTAGCACAACTGACTTTTCACGATAGAAGATACATATCGTCCGTTCAAGTTGCAACTCTTCCATCAAAGAAGGTAGCACATGCAACTTTTCACGATGTTGCAACAATTATACTGCAACTTCGATATTGAAAGGTTTGTAGGATCGAATACAGACCCGAACGAGTCGATCAGAAGAGTTTTTACTCAATACGAAAGGTGAAATCAATCGTATCAAGTTCAATTCAGCACACAATTCACTTTTAACTGTCTATATATTGATTCTGGAACGTTTAAAATCTAGTAGACACTTCGACAGAGCTTCGCCGTCGGAAAACTCTCTGCTAATTCCGCTCCAAATGGCACCTAACATTAGGTATTTATAGAATACCTGATTCCGCTTGAAACATCTTCAAGCGAAACCCGATTTCGCTCCTAACGAGTTCAAGCGAAATCAACATGTAAGTTTCAAACGGAATTAAAACATCTGATTTCGCTTGAAATGACCTAGTGTCATTTCAAGCGGAATTACCTCTAATTCACACTTACTTGATTTCCGAGCCCTGATCTATCTAGTTCTATACAAGACTCGATACAAGACGAAGTCGACAGATGAATGCACTAACAGACTCCCCCTCAGATGTTGACGAGTCTTAAGTGACGAGTCTTCGGTTGTCAAACCTTCAGTCTTTATCAGTCTGCTTGCTCTTTTTCAAAGATCTTCTATTGTAAGCATCCTCCATCTTTCTCTTTCTTTATCTCTATCTTTTACCAGAATCAGACACTGGCTCTAAATACTTCCACTTGAAGTCTTCAGACTCCCCCTTTCAATAAGCTGGGATTGCAGTCTGGAATTCACCATCGTCACAGGATCATGATCGAAACCTGGATTTTATCCAACTCAGGTGTCGGAACCTAGCTAACCTGCACACATCTCTACCTCAAAATAAATTTCACAGATTTAAAGATTTATCAAATTTAGAAATCATTTGCAGGTATCTTTCAAAAATGATTTAAACTTTAATGACCACTTGTAAACATAACTTCTTCATACACTCTCTCCCAAACCTGTTCATCAAGTTTAGCACTTGGAATTTTGAAAATCAGCTTTTCAACATCAGTTGTCGAAAATCTTTTTGTAGTTTTCAAAATATATGCTAAAACACACTGAAAATCTTTTTGGATTTTTGAATTTAAAAATGCAATAAGGAAATATTTACAGACAATATTTTTGAGAGTTTGTGAAAGAGGATCATATCAGTTTTTGAGACAAATCACCAACACCGTTAAGCTTTAAACATTTTCAGTTCTAAACAATTCACCTAGATTGTCAGTATACTAGTCCTCTTAAATTTTCACTCAAAGTTCAACTGTTTTGAGATACAATATTAATGTTTTAGATACTTAAACTCATTCGTGTGTCCCATCACTTGAATATACTCCCGTATCCAGATCCCAATATTCAGTCTTACAGGTGAGTATACCTAGATGATATCTGTAAGGGGTTAGATGCGAAACCGTGAGAGCTCAGGTCAGAACTTCCGTTCAGCAGAGAGATGACGGTTCGACTTCAGGTGTGTTCCCTTTAGAGAATCTTTTCTTCAACAGCACATGATTAACATTTTTTAATGTTTCATCATTTTTTGTACTGAGGGTGACACTATGTTTAAAGCAAAAGCAGAAAGTATTATACGAGGACTAGGCCACTGCTTCTGCAAAATCAGAAGTCCCGGGATAATACCGCAGATATCACTGAGTATAAAGACCTAGTATCTCAGAAAGAGGGACCTTTCAAACAAGATTTCGGGGGTTACCCATATATCCAAGAAATGTTCCCCACGATATAAGCAAGTTTGAAATTTAGATTTATATCTCGTCACAATCTACTAAATGTGCAAAAACCTACTTGCACATCTGCAGTGAGATTGTTTATCGCATTTTTTACTTTCCATTTCTTTAGCGTGCTGTGATAGTCCACTAATGTACTATCATTTCCTCTTTTCTCAACAAAACTCATTTTTAAATTTTTAGTTGTTTTTGGCTTTTTCAAATTTTCTAATGTTTTTGGATTTTCTGAAATTCTTACTCCCCCTAAAATTCAAAAACATTTAATGAAATTGAAAACAAACTGTACAAGAAAAAGACAACATGATGTGAATCGCTTTAATTCTCCATCCATTTGGCATAAACAATCAGAACTCCCCTTCTCAACAAACTATTTTCCCATTATGATTTCAAAACACTTATGTTTGTTTTAATCAAAATGGTTTTTCCGGAAAATTAGCTTTGTTGATTTTACCACTTGTAGGAAATGGGGATCAAATCATCACATTTTTTACCAATTCTTTTGAATGATAGTTAAACCAAGTTCAATTTAATGACCTTGATTAACCACTTGTAAGCATAAATACCAAATACTAGTAAAAATGCTTTTCAACCAATTACCATCTGTTGGTTGAATTCTCAAGATGCCGATACCTATTCCACACTTACCATCCTGGGAGTTCCGGCAATTCACAGTTTTCAATTTTAAATTTTTCAAAAACATTTTCAGAATGATGCCGATTCATGCTTCGCGATTACCAACTTGGGGGCTCCGGCAAGTCAGGTTTCTATTCAACGAAGAATATATCCACCCAAGCCTGACCAGCCTTGGTTGTAGCTTGTTCAGTCTCACTTGGAGTTTCATTTTTCCTTTTTGATTGATAAAAATCTTTTACCCCTTTAGCCTTTCCCTCAATCATTTTTCCAAAAATATTTTTCACTACAGGGTTAAAGGCTTTTTCAACATCCAATTCTTTCTTTTTAGAAAAAAAAAACTGATTTGAAATTTCAACTTTCCCAATTTTAGATTTCAAACTTTCAGCTCTTAGTGGTGGAAAATTTTCATCATCCATTGGCGGAACTTGCTTCTCCTCTTTGACAACAACATTTGGCTCCTCTGATTTTATGGAATCAGATTCATCACCAGAACTGTCTCTTGATTTCTTAACAACCCATTTTTGGTTGTTAAGTTTTTCCTTCTTTTTGAAAACATTTTTCGAACATTCACCAACCTCAAAAGTTGAATTTTCAAAAACTTTAAGTTTGTTCGTTGGTGGTTCAGTTTTCTCTATAATCTTTTCTTTCAGTTTCTCAGAAACTTCCTGTTTTGGTTTGAATGTTTTCGGACAATTCCTAGCAATGTGACCAGCAGTTTTGCACTGAAAACAGGTTCTCATTTCTATCTTCCTCTGAGCAACATTCTTCTTCAATTCTTCTTGCTTCTTGGCAAGGAATTATTGGTTTGTTTGCTTCCTGAATGCTTGCTCTTTTTCAGCTTCTGATGATTTTCCTGAAACAAACACAGTTTTTGGTTTATAACCTTTTTCATTTTTATAATTTTTCGGTTGATTAAATCCAAGACCTTTCTTTTTGAAATTACCATTATGGTTTGGTTTCTTTTGAAAACTATAACCATAATTGTAACCCATTTTCTTGTTTATTCTTTGTTGATCTCTTGAAGTGTATTGTTTAGGTTTTCCAAAAAGATTTAAATCTTTTATTTCAGAAATATTTATTTCAGTGATTTTGAAAACCTTTTGAATCATTTCAATTTTAACACTTCTTATTGGAAAAATCTCATCAGAATATAATTTGTCAGAATCTTTCAAAGGGTCTATGCTACTTTGACCGGTTCGTCATTCTAATTAGATTTTGATAACAAAAACTCCTTATCATAAACCCGTTTGTCCTTTTTGATTGTTGACTTTGACGTGTCGGACTCAGACTTTGACTCGGATTTGGACTCCGTTTTTGACTCCTCTATGTCATCTTTATCCAACACCTGATCGACCACACTTTTTATCAACTCGGACTCATGATCAGTGTCAGACGATGTGAACGTAACATCAATATTTTCTGGCAAATTATCTGACGACCCAGACTCCCACTGTAAGTTTGTTGCCTTTTTGACTCTTTCAGAATTTGGATTTCTAGGAGAGTATCCATTTTCGACCGGTGGTGGACATCTATTGTAGACAACACTTGGTTTCTTACCAGAAATTTCCACTTCATCATCTTCTTTTGTTTCAGACTTCTTTTCTTCCGAAGTCTTCTCCTCTTCAAACGTCTTCATTCCTTCCACAATCGGATAAATCATGTCAACAACAAAAGTAGAACATGAGTAACTTTTCAATAAATTGTTAACTCTTTCAGTTTCAATTCTTTGTGTTGCTAACTTTAATTCAAGCTCAACACACTTCTCTGTGTAGTAGTTTACACTATCAAGCTGTCTCATGTATGCTCCTTTAAGTGTATTCATTGCTACAGCTTGTTCACTACTTGACTCATTGTACTTATTCATCTCTCTGTTCAAAGTATCATATGATTCTTTCAACCTTTTTATGTTGTAGAGCAATTCATTGTTTTGCTTTATCAGAGAATCACAATTCATACACTTTTGAGGAAAACAAAAAATAAGAGCTTTGGTTTCGGCACCTTGACTGCATCAACATCTGTTTTAATTTCAAATTCTAGAACTTCTTTGACCACTCTCACTTGGACTTCTTCTTTAACTTCTTTCTTTTTCTCAGCTTCACCACTTAAAAGTCTTCTTACCTTTTCTGCCCAATAGTCATCAGTGTAATCATTAATAACATGAGCAACAAAAGCTTTAGCGTTTAAAATCTCTTTAGCCATGAATTCTTTGTCTGGGCAATAATTGTCCCAACTGAAACCTTCTGGCAATTTTTCATCTTCTTGATCTGCCAGACATACTTTACTATCTTTTGGAATGTATTTATCCCAACTGAATCCACTTCCATTGTCCTGATTAACAAGACTGCTCTCTTTGAATCTTCAATTTCTTTTCTACCATGTGCAGTTTGTGCCTGTTGTTGTTGATGTGGCTGTTGTGTAACTTGATGATAAATTGCCTTTTTATAGTAGTCGTTGTTTCCAAAAGGATTTTGAGCTCCATTTGCTTCACGATTTGTGCACTCCCTCTTGAAATGCCCCTTTTCCCTGCAACGAAAACAAGTTACTTTAGATTTATCAAATCCTAAAGTTGAAACATTTGCATCGCGAAAATCATCTTCGCCTGTAATTTGTTTAAACTTTTCAGCTCGTCTCAACACACTAGCCATGCACCATTTTATATCCATCAATTCCATTTCCTCAGCATCAATTTGATCGTAATCCTCTTTCGTTAGCATTAGATTCCCGATCCTCCCTGCAACTAAACCTCCATAGGATTCAAGCACAGTTACCAACAAAGACATGTGGCTTTTAGCAACTTCCTCAGTATAATTCTGATCATTTTCAAGGTTTAAAGCAATGTTGCATTGAAGAACTTTGCCACTCTTTGTTGTAGAAAAATGTGGATCAAACGATGGAAATGAAGAGAATCCCATTTTGCTACTTGTTCCTTGAGATGGCTTTTCAGAAGATCCCATTGTATTGAAAGCAGTTTCAACTTTTGGTGAAAACTTGGTTTTGTCATTAACACCACTTTTGTAGTACAAACCAATGTCTTGCTCTCCATCATAGTTCTTCATTCTTGCTATCTTTCGTTGCTCCATCTCTTGAGCTTCAAGCTGTTTAATAAAATCACTCAATGTTAGATCATTAAAACCCGGTTTGTTTTTTAACATTATAAGATACGTGCCCCACTCATCATGTGGCAACGCATCAGCTAATTTTTCAATCAACTCATCTTTACTCTTTTTGATATTCAATCTGTTCATGTTTTTCAACAAATTGCAGTATCTTTCAATGATCTGCTTGGTGCTTTCATTTCTTAAACCTCAAAACAAATCGAATTCCTTCTTCATCAATGACTTTTTGTTCTTAAGCATGTCATCACTACCAAGAAACTTTGCCTCTAGTTATGTCCATATCGAATGTGCACTTCCATTATGTTGAAGTAAAATCAAGATGTCTTCTTTAATCGCCTGCTGCAACAAACTAACCATCAACTTCTCCTCTTTGTATTTCTTTTTCTCCTCAGCACTCAAATCTCTAATTGGTATTTTCGCTCCATCACTACCAAGTGGTCTAAATTATTGAACTTCAGTATGTTCCCATGCATCTAGATGATAAGCTTCAACCCAGTTACCAAATCGTTCAGCCCATCCACTAAAATCATCATTATCCAAAAGCTTAGGCGGTTTTTGTGTTGTTCCAGTTTCATTTTCAAGCATCGTGTTCTGAGTAATTGTCATCGGACTAGCAAAGGCATTGTAGAACTCGTTGTCCATGATTCGGTTTTCAAGAATTCTCAAACAGTCTATTTCAAACGAAATTACTTCTTCAAGCGGGATCACAAGTTCAAACGGAATCACTGTTTCACACTGAATACCCAGTTCAAGCGAAATCAACACTTCAAGCGGAATACCTTTCAAGCGAAATAAGCCCTTAAAGCGGAGTCACTAGGTATGTTCAAGCGGGATTAACTTTGAAGCGGAATAGTGATTCAAGCGGAATCACTTCAAGCTAAATGTCGTTTTAAAGCGAAATAACAAAGCAATTTCAAGCGAGAAACCAGTTTCAAGCGAAAACAGAACTAATTCCAAACGGAATCACAATGACATCATCATTTCGAACAGAAATTCAAGCGGAATAACGAAAAAATTAAGTTTTAGATCGATTTTAGTTCTGAAACTTTCCAGGATTTGTTAAAACATGTTTGCGCGTGATATGTGAGAATTTGAACCGATTTTAACCGTGAAAAATTTTTCAATTTGAAATAGAAAGTGTAGAAATCAGAAAATACAGCTGAATTGGTATGAACTCTTCCTCCTGGGCTCTGATACCACTTGTAGGATCGAATACAGACCCGAACGAGTCGATCAGAAGAGTTTATACTTAATACGAAAGGCGGAATCAATCGTATCAAGTTCAATTCAGCACACAATTCACTTTTAACTGTCTATATATTGATTCTGGAATGTTTACAATTCAGTAGACACTTCGACAGAGCTTCGCCGTCGGAAAACTCTCTGCTAATTCCGCTCCAAATGGCACCTAACATTAGGTATTTATAGAATACCTGATTCTGCTTGAAACATCTTCAAGCGAAACCTGATTTCGCTCCTAACGAGTTCAAGCGAAATCAACATGTAAGTTTCAAACGGAATTAAAACATCTGATTTCGCTTGAAATGACCTAGTGTCATTTCAAGCGGAATTACCTCTAATTCACACTTACTTGATTTCCGAGCCCTGGTCTATCTAGTTCTATACAAGACTCGATACAAGACGAAGTCGACAGATGAATGCACTAACAAGGTTGATGTGTGATGGGAAGCTTCATTGAAACGACGATGTTGGAACAATGATACTGGAACGATAACATGTAAACAGAATCATCAAACATTCGAACAAAGAAGTGTAACGGAGAATAGCGGCTGAATCACGAGAAAATACATTTGAGAGAGAGGGAGAGAGAGACACGCTCGCAGATATCAGCGAGAGAGATTTGAATGTGGAGCCAGATAAATATGTCTTATTTATAGGATTAGAATACATGGTTTGAATTTTGAATGTAGAGCCAAAATTTTGAATTAGGAACAGATGTTTGATTATAAAATGTTGAGGGCAGATGTTGAGGGAACTGGATTTGAGGGAGAGATGAAAGTGTGAAGCCAGAATTTTGAATTGGGAACAGATGTTTGATTATAAAATTTTGAATTGAATATGGAGCCAGGATTTTGAATCATCAGAGTTTAAGGCAGTGGTTTGATGGCAGACCTTTGGAATATGAATGTGCGCCACCTTTGAATTTTTAAGGCTTTTAATATTAGGCCTTATGATGCAATAATGACATAAAAAAACCTTGTTGGACAGCCTATTCAGCTGACACATCAGCTTTTCTTATGTTATTGAGATTTTTTCTTTATTAGTAAGTATTGATAGATGCATAATTTGAATTCAAATTTCAAATTAAAAAAAAAACAAATCGAAAATCACAAATTGGTACTAGATTCGAAAATTGATTGTTGAAATCGAATATTTAAAAACCAACTTCGAATCTAAAATCCAATTTGAGTTTTTCGTGTTAGATTCAAATATTCAACACCATTATTTCATATGTAAAACCATATGTCCATATATTTTTTAAGAAGTTTTGTGTTTAAGAAAGTATTGATATATATTAATTATTAACTAGGACCAAGTCTACAATTTTTGCAAACCACAGGGACCAACCAAGCATTCTCTTGTAGATAAGGGTCGTTCAAAAAACAAAAAAGAAAGTAGTATAGACGTATAATTAACCTTTATTAAAATGCACAAGAATGTTGACCCGCGCGCGTTGCGACGCGGCCAACAGAATTGACATACTGTTGATCAGATTCACATTTGTTGGTTAAGTCTGTATTATTATCTTATTTAAATAAGTAATTCACCAAGTAAGCTCAATACAATTAACGGTATCATAATTACTACGTTACATGACTTGTATCCATATAAATAACCTATCGTATTAAGCTCCTCGCGTTGCGGCGACGTAAAACCGTGACAAATAACACCAATGTCACACTATAGCCAATGATCACCAACATTGAAGTTGTGGCGTCTTAACGTGTAAAAATTATACCAATGTTAAAAACATAGAAAATAATAATTAACTCGATTTAGGACTCGCGCGTTGTGACGAACTTATTAAACGGAAAAAAATAGACGACGTAAACACACTGAACCACACACGTACGTTGCCCCATGTTAACTCGCAAAATTTAGAACAAAGCGTATAACAAAACGTAAAATTGTTGAACTACACACACACTGTGCCGTGTTAAGTCGCAAAATTTATATCGAAACGTAGAACGAAAAATTTTGCAAAATATGAAAAACATAGGGGATCAAAGTTGAAAGTAAAAAAGGTTGTGAGGTTAAATTGGAAAAAATAAAAACCTTTGGGTTAAAACTACAAAATCAAGTAGTTTTGGGTTTAAAGTGAAACATTAATTTTTTTTTTTTTTGAAAAACCCCCAAAACATGGGGTACAACACCCTAATGCCTCAACTTGTTGTAAATTTATATTATGTAAATAATTAATAATAACAAAACAAAAATATATATTTTGGTTTAACAACAACAACAATAATAATGATAAACACCATCAAAGTTTTACAACCTTAACTTAGCTACTTTTGATACAAGTGGTAGCGGACCTAGCTTTATAATAAGGGTAGCCTCCGCTACTCCTTAAAATTTTGACGGTAATGTAAATTTAAAAAAAAAAATCAACGTTCTTTCGATTTGATTACCTATTTTTTTGAACCGTTGCCCTTATAACGATTTTCTAGATCCATATCAAGTTACAAGTGTCTTATACGATACAAAGCATCAAGAGGATTTACAATTTTGCATGTGTCAGCATATCAACTTTGGTTCAATAAGACTAGTGGGTATGGAGAGCCTTATCCCCAAGGGGATGGGCCGGCACGTCAGCGCCACGTAGGTTCGGCTTAGAGGGGATGGACCTAGGTGGTGGGGGATGAACCCCTTTATATATATATATAGGCCGGTTAACGTACAATACCTCTTATCCTACATTATGTACGCGATGCCCTCAGCCGTACGATCTTCAATCGATCAAACACGAGCGAAACTAATTTAAATGATTGAATTAATCATTTTAATATATCTAAATCATACCAGGAAGGTTAAACGTCATTGCGAGGTCATATATCTCTGTAATTGACCGATGATAGTTCAAAATCAAACCCTAAATCAAATTCAAAAACCTGAAAATCTTCTTCCCCAACCTTCCTTCGTTCATTTTAGTGCGATATCGATAATAAGAACTACTAATTTGGGAGTTGTAAGGGTCAAACGGAAGAAGACTGACAATGATCGACCAACAATCGAAGAAGATGAACAGTAACACACATACAGATTTTTCACATGCGATATTCAATTTTCCACATGCGATTCTACACACCCCATGCCATTTTTCACATTACTCCATGCTAGCCATTTTTTCACATGCGGATATTCAATTTTCCACATGCGATTCTACACACCCCATGCCATTTTTCACATTACCCCATGCTATTTTTTCACATGCGATATTCAATTTCCCACATGCGATTCTACACACCCCATGCTATTTTTCACATTACCCCATGCTAGCCATTTTTTCACATGCGATATTCAATCTTCCACATGCGATTCTACACACCTCATGCCATTTTTCACATTACCCCATGCCATTTTTTCACATGCGATATTCAAATCTTCCACATGCGATTTTGTCCATCTACACACCCCATGCCATTTTTCACACTACCCCATACTAACCATTTTTTCACATGCGATATGTATTGAATTCGCACCAGATCTGCACCTGATCGAACGGCTGGGATGATCGCGTACGTATCGTACGATAGGCGCATTTGTATTTTACTCTTTACCTATATATATATATATATATATATATATATATATATATATATATATATATAGGATAAGGATCATTACAGAACACTAATTATTGCGAGAACAAAAAGAACAACTCTAAATCACTAAATTTTGGGATTTAAGATTCATATTTCTTAAATTTTATGTTTCTTACATTCATATGTGTATTATATATACATAAAAAATCATAAATTTTTCCCTACACATAGTCTATATACATGTAGGTAATTTAGCCTACACATAACCTACATGTGTGTAGATTATTTAGAAACTGGAGATTTTTCATATTTTGTTTTAAATTCTAGTGTGAGAAACAATAAATCTTACATTTAAAACATTTTCATTTATTTTTTAGGTTTTTAGGATTGAAAAAATGAGTGATTCACTTTGTTCTGCGTGTTCTCGCAATATTTAGTGTTCTGCATAGAACCTTCCCCTATATATATATATATATATATATATATATATATATGTATGTATGTATGTATGTATGTATGTATGTATGTATGTATGTATGTATGTATGTATGTATGTATGTATGTATGTATGTATGTATGTATGTATGTATGTATGTATGTATGTATGTATGTATGTATGTATGTATGTATGTATGTATGTATGTATGTATGTATGTATGTATGTATGTATGTATGTATGTATGTATGTATGTATGTATGTATGTATGTATGTATGTATGTATGTATGTATGTATAGGAGTGTGTGAGGGAATGAGGGGCGTCGAGATCGGCTACCAGCGGCCGGATATCACGGGCCTGGCCCGACGCCGAAGCAAGGGGGTGGAGAAGATGGGGCGGCGACATGGGGACGGGCCGAGGGACGAGCCCCATTCCCTCCGATCTAACTATTTTGTGTGTAAGTAGAAAAAGGTACAATTCATTCTTGACTTACAACTCGTTTCATTTTTACAGTTTTACTTTAACTCATGTGATAGGCATGAGTGTACTTTCTAATTAAAATGTGAATTTTTATTTTGAAAATAGGTATTTTTTATTTACCAAAAATTGGTGATTTTAAAAATATGTATGAAAAATGGGAATGGTTTGTCTTGAACCCACTACTTTTAATAAAAAACAAAATAAAAAACGGGACCGGAATTTGCATCTTTTCCGGCTATCTAACTCTTCCATCATCGTACACCACCTAGTGTGTTTTGTAATTTTTTAGTTAACTTGATGTAGAAGTTTATATAGCACAATGGGTATTTACATGGCTCTTTACCAGATACAATATTGCGTGTAGAGGGAAGTAAACTAGCTAGCAGTGATGTGTAGTAGTTGGCCTTTCTTAAATGAGTATGTACAAAATTTAAGGGGAAATTACCAAAATGTCACTTAACCAACTGAACTTACCAAAACGCCACCCTCTTGCGTCCATGGGTGGACTCATCCGGTATGAGAAGCGTCTGACAATAAAGTTGAATAGTCCATAAAATGAGGTCGTTACATGTGTCCAACAAAGCTCATGTGTCAGTGGACTCTTCCGAAGCGTCGGTGGACTCTTCCGAAACGTTAGTGGTGGACTCTGCCGAAGCATTAGTGGTGGACTCTTCCGAAGCGTCAGTAGACTCGTCCGAGTCCACTGACGCATCACCTTTGTTGGACCTCATTCATAGACCATTCAACTTTACTGCCAGACGCTTCCCATGCCGAATGAGTCCGCCTATGGACGCAGGAGGGTGACATTTTGATAAGTTGAGTTGGTCAAGTGATATTTTTGGTAATTCTTCTCCTCAGGAGGGTGACTATTTGAGAGGATCACTTTAAATGATAACTAGTATACTTCCCTCGCGCGTTGCGGCGAGAAGTCATTCGGTATTAGTTCGATTCAATAAGGTGTCGGTATCGTTATCGACTCTTTGTATAGCGATCAAAAGATAAACCTCTAAAAATAAAGTCATAATAAGCCCGAAAGGATATTGACATATGTTTTTTTATTGATAAAAATGAATATTGATACAGATTTCAAAAGTACAAATATTGGGTACTGATGTTCAGTTGAAATCGACGTGGTATCGATGTTTTTCGAACAGAGTATTGTTTGTCACCGACGCTCACTATAGCTTATGATATAAAAAAAGTATTCTATACCGCTACTAAAGTTGTTCGAATAGTATTGGTTCGGTTTGTCACAATAAAGAAAAAAAATAAGTTATAATCGACTCATATAGCAATGAAAAACGAATATAATGGGTGAATACAACTTCGTCTTCGACTAAACTTATACCGGCATGAATAGGAGCAAATGGTAATGTTGTAATTCGGTAGGAATTGAATCGGCTCATCACGAAACTGGTAGAAATATCCAGAAAAATATAAAAAGGAATACCAGTACCTATGTTGTTAGTATGGTATCGTTTGATTTGATTCAACGGTAAGGAAAAACTCAATTATATATATAACTTATTTATAAATCAAACAAAAAATATATTTTAAATAATCACTCAATTGAAACTTAAAATAAAAAATAAAAGATAAGACATCATTACTTGTTATTGATAACTCTTTAATTTAATATTATTTAATAATTAATTTGCAGTTGACACTATTCATCAAGACTTGCAATTAATATGTACAATAATAATAATAATATGTATAATCCTAGCGTAAGACCCCGCGAGCTTTGCGGGTGGCTAAACACCAACTAAACACATAAAATAATTTAAACGTAGAAGCGTTAAAGTGTGATTTGTTAAGCCTAATATTTTGAGACAGTTGAGCACGTCCCAATAGTACATCTACATAATGTTCGTTACAAATTAAGTTTTTGTCAACTAAACCTTCGTGATGTTTTCATGATGTCTTCTTTAACTTCACTGTCGCATTCATCCTCTAACATTATCAATTCCAATCAGGACGACTTAGAATCTAAAGCTCTATTGCTAGATTATTAAAAAGAGTTAATTACTGTTTTCGTCCCTGTGGTTTGTCAAAAATCACTATTTTAGTCCATTAGTTTAAAGATTGTGATTTCAGTCCTTGTGGTTTCACTTTCGTAACTATTTCAGTCCCTGTACTTACAGAATAAATGGATTGAAATGGTTACGAATGTGAAACCACAGGGACTGAAATGGTTACGAAAGTGAAACCACACGGACTGAGATCGTAATTTTTAAACTAATGGACTAAAATAGTGATTTTTAACAAACCACAGGACGAAAACAGTTATTAACTCAAAAGAGTTAATTACTGTTTTATATACATGAAATTAATTTGAAAAAAAAAATAGATTCTTACTTAAGTGTATGAACAACTCAAATGGGTTCTTAGAGATATCAACTGGTTGGCTACCCTCCAACACTTGATTTGCTATAAATCCCTTTTACTGTTATAGAAAAAAATAAGGTTATAACCCGGAAATTTTCCGGGTAGGAAAATTTAATTTATAACAAATAAAAGTATAAAAATAACACTTTAACATCTAAAGTATCCTCTTTTCCTTTTCTCCATCATAAATTTTTAATTGGTTTCTTAAACTTTTTCTTGTTGTAAAGAGCCATAAAAACATACAAAAGCAAGAATGTAAAGTAAACGTCTATATTTAGAGCATTTACATTGGAACCTCTATTCTATATTATATAAAGAAAATAATAGAGGAAACAACAAAAATACCATCACATTGGAATTTCTATAATAGAAAAAAATTTAAGTAAAGTACACCTCTATATTTATAGGGTCACATACATTCAACCCTCAATATTATTATTCTGAGTGTGTAATATCTAACATGATTTTGAAAAGCTTCATTTATACCACAGCCTCACCAATTTTGAAAAGACTCATTTAAAAAAAAAAACTCATTTCATCACAACCTGTTTTAATCGAGTTAATCACAGGTTATCCTCTAAATATCTTTTGACATCTATACATAAAACAAATACAAACAAACTAATCACAAGTCCGTCTTTAAACAATTTTTCAAAGTTTACCTACTTGAGCAATTAGAGATAAATATAAAGCAAATCACCCGTTAGGTAAAAACGGTTGAAATTGCGTGTTTTTTTTCAGTAAACCAAACTTTATTAATCACCAAAGGAGGCATACAAACAACAATTAAGCTTCCAAAAAAACACACTAAGATACATCCAAAATACTCTTACCCCATTACACATCCAATCACTTTAAAAAAATTATCTATACACATACACTAACCAAATTCTAAACTAGAGAAAGTGGAGCAGATTGAGAGATTGACGCCTATCGATCTGTTAATCATCCACTAGAGAGTAGGCTCCTTAATGTCTTGCATTATTTTAGTTTGAAAAGCATCGAGCCCTTTGAAGATCTTATCATTTATCCTTAACCATAGCCTTAATACTGTCATGAGAAATACAATATAAATCGGCATTTTTTTTGTGGGCGTATCCAGACTAATTCTACATACACAAACCTTCCAACATATTGATTTAGCGAAGATACGTGAAACGAACAAAAGACAGGAAGAGCAGCTTTTATATTTTTTTATCGTACCTGTAATCATTTTATAAATAATGCTATACAAAATTACAGGAAGAGAAACTGTTATAGTTATTTTTTATAATATCAATCATAATGCTATACACACCTTGTCGTAGATTAAACACATTTCTTCAGATTATGGCCCAATTTGATCAGATTCTAAAAAACAAAGAAAGATTATCATGAGATACTGTAAAACTGGGGTTTAGGATGTCAACCATAAAAATAACAAATTAATTTAGATGATTAGCCTTGCAGAAAACCCAAATCGGGAAAGTTTACCTAAATCGTTAACGAAAAAATCAGACTCAGATTGGGTTACTCAAGCGGATATTAATCACTGGAATAAGATCGGGTGTCAAACATAAGAGCACACATGAGTTGATTAATGGAACAAAATGGTGAAGAGAAGAATATACTCAGTGAATCGAATAGAGATCAATTTCCCATAGGATCCCATTTAAGATATATAGATATATAGATATAGATAAAGAAACGGTGCAAGATATACCTTTCCTTCAACTTCTCATAGGATCCCATTCAAGAGTTCCTTGTAGGGGAAGGAGTCTGAAAGAAGCTCATCACCTAAAATTACAAAACACAATTTGAATTAGATATGCAACTCGAGTACAAAAACAACAGTTGAAGAAGACTCGAAGCATCCCTAAAATTACAAATAATATAGTCAAAGCATTTCATAAAAAAAAATCAAGATTTCAAAGCATTCAAAATTTAAAATCAAACACAATAATGGTTTACTTCAAAATTTAAATTTAAATTTAAAATAATGATTGACTTCAAAATTTAAAATTTAAAATTTAAAATCTGAAAATCAAATCACTAATATCCAATCCCGTAAATCAAGCAAACTTATTAGAAAAGTCTAACCTTTCAAATTTAAATTCAATTTAAAGATTCGAAATTTAAAATCAAACACATTAATGGCAAACTTTCAAATTTAAATTTAAAATAATAATTGACTTCGAAATTGAAAATTTAAAATCAAACACAATAAAGGTTTACTTCAAAATTAAAATTTAAAATAATGATTGAATTCAATATTTAAAATTTAAAATTTGAAAATCAAATCACTAATATCCAATCTCGTAAATCAAGCAAACTTATTAGGAAAGTCTAACCTTGCCAAGCAAAACCAACCGACATAGAAACAAACTCATAAGAGAGGGAAAAAAATATAAAAGAAACAAAAGGAGGGGTTTCAAAAAACGTAAATGAATTTATTTATAGAAACACTACAAATTTTCCGGAAATTAATACAATACCAAATTTATTAGTAACTAAAACACACAGCCAAAACTAAATGAGCATAAAGGATGAAAACAAACAATATACCGGATAAAAAATAGGAAAAAAAACAATAAAACTAAAATTTTTGATTAACATGTCCGACGAAGTTTAATAGTCCGGCAATGGCATAAAATTTAGGGTTAACCATGAAAAAATAAAAAAACAAAACAAAAGAATCATTAGTACATATTAATACAATACAACATTTATTAGTAAAAAAACCAAAGATTTTCAAATTTCAAAAAATATCATAGGTAGATTTGCCAAAAAAAAAACAAAATAACTTAAAAATTATAGAGATTAGCATAAATGATGAAAACTATCATTATACCGGATCAAAAAACACCAAAAAAAACGATACCATTAAACTTATCTCTTGTGTTCGAAGAAGATTCAGACTCCTGCAATTGCATAAAAATTAGGGTTTATCATGAAAAAACAAAAAATAAAATAAAAAACTCAGTAAGAGCATCACTCATTCAAAGACATCAAGAATAGATCCATTAATAAGATTAAATTCGAAAAATTTAAATCATCATCAGCAACACAAAAAATACAGAAAAATGATTAAAAAAGTGCGATTAAGCATATAAAATACATAACAATCTAATCTAGTTTACATACCTGCATAATAAGTGGAATGATCTACAAAAAAGAAGAAGAACAAATTCTGAGAAACTTGAAATTTAATGTGATTGTCGAAAATTATGGAAACTAGCACAAAATTTGGAAGCAATTAAAACTTTAATTTAAGTTATCTTGATAAATTTGGAAATACGTTACAATTTAGACAACTTTGATAAGTATCCATAATTGATATAAATTTCAAAAATTCAAATTTTGAAATAATCAGTCAAAACAATTTACCTAAATAGTTAAATATTATTCAAACTTAAATTCAAAACCAATGAGATTAACATATTCATTATATAATCAATATCTAAATGATTGTGAAAAAAAAATCAATCACAAAAAATACAGAAAAATGATTAAAAAAGTGCGATTAAGCATTTAAAATACATAACAATCTAATCTAGTTTACATACCTGCAGAATAAGTGGAATGATCTACAAAAAAAGAAGAAGAAGAAATTCTGAGAAACTTGAAAATTAATGTGATTGTCGAAAATTATGGAAACTAACACAAAATTTGGAAGCAATTAAAACTTTAATATAAGTTATCTTGATAAATTTGGAAATACGTTACAATTTAGACAACTGTGATAAGTATCCATAATTGATATAAATTTCAAAAATTCAAATTTTGAAATAATCAGTCAAAACAAAGGACCTGCTTGCAATCGATTGGAAGAATGATCAGCTCTCTAAAGGACCTGTTGTCAACAAAGACAACACAATTTTAAGGATTTAAATAGAGAATGATGGATGAAACATTGGTTAAGCTTAAACAATAATCTGTACTATAACCTTTCTGGTATGCCAAATCATCACTCCCAATTGTTGAACTGTAATAGTGTCAGCAAACAACATCACCTCTGACAATTGCTCAAAATCTACTTCAATACGTGAATTTAATCGGAAAACTTAATGATGAACATATGATAGAGAACATCAAACAGGAAGCGACATTATCAAACATGAATCGATATTTGAAGAATTGTTACCTATTTGTTGAATCGTTTGAAGAAGACAGTGATGGATCCCATCTTTCAAAAAGCACCAAATCTTGAAAAATATCACAGAAGCACACAAGAAATGAATATAGGTATTGATGAATGCATAAGTTAGAAATCACTGAAACCCTAAGAAGAGGGCGGCTAGGTCTTCCAGACACCAACAACGCTGCAGAAAAAGAAAATTGAAAACACAGATACATACCTTATACGCCGCATAATAAGGACTGGTTGCTTCCACTCGCGATTGAAGATGAAGAAATCTAGGGTTCAGGAGATTGCAAATAACATATTAAAGATCAATAGATGATATAAGGGTTTAAGAAAGAAATAGATAGTGTTTAACAATGGCAAAGAAAAATCAAAGAGGGAAAAGAAAAATAACATACCTATGTTTTTCGAAGATCAATCGATGAAGAAGAAAGAACCGGATGCAGGAGATGGGTATTAGGGTTTTGGAGTGAAGTGAAGCGTATTAAAGAAGCTAAGGAGGATGGTTTTGGCGGAAAAAGCAAAAAAAAAGTGGTATAAGCAAATGCCACGTGGCAAGTAATGGCTTAAGCTAATGCCATGTGGCTTAAGCTTGTTTTGCTTTATTAGAAGTAGTAGATTTAACTTATTTATAAATTAAGCAAAAAATATATTTTAAAGAATCACTCAATTGAAACTTAAAATAAAAAATAAAGGATAAGACATCATTACTTGTTATCGATAACTCTTTAATTTAATATTATTTAATAATTAATTTGCGGTTGACACTATTCATCAACACTTGTAATTAATAGGGTAAATTACACTTTTCATCGTTTATGTTTGTAGCGGATTGCAATGAATAGCCTTTAACTTTAATAATTACAGTCACAATCCTTTATTTGCAAAACCTGTTACACCTTTCGTCCTTTAACACTAACCAAGTTAAAATTTTCAGTTATGTCTATTCACTTAAGGGTATTATGGTCATTTTATGTTTTTATTTAAAATATTCATTAATAAATAAACACCATCTTTCCCAATTCCCCAATCTTAACCCTAGAATCTCTCCTCTTCATCTCTCTCCAACCAACCTATACCACCACCACTAACAACATCGACTTTAAGCTGTTCAAAATATTCCATATCAAAAGACAGAAAGCTTCAAGAA
The DNA here is from genome assembly GCF_002127325.2 of Helianthus annuus. Taxonomy (NCBI): domain Eukaryota; kingdom Viridiplantae; phylum Streptophyta; class Magnoliopsida; order Asterales; family Asteraceae; genus Helianthus; species Helianthus annuus. The sequence goes on along the minus strand of NC_035435.2, from coordinate 97,034,852 downwards.
ATAAAATTATCTCAGATGAAAGAAAACTTATCATCATCGATTTCTCAAAGCGTCCGGTAACAGTTTGGTCATCATCGCCGGAGAAACAAAAGCCAGAAAGAATAAAAAAGATATCATTACATCTCCGATGAAAGGAAACTCGTCATCATCGATTGTTCAAGGCGTCTGGTAATCGTTTGGTCATCAGAGAAATAAAAAAGCCATAAAAATACAGTAACATTAAAATCATCTTGATCGATGTTTAAAGGCCTCCAAAGGTCACCATCATCGAACTACCACCGCAAGGCTGCATCAGCCGCTACCATCAATTAGGCAGCGATGTCATCTAGGCGGTGGAGTTTGTCTGTAACGGTGGCGGCGGAGATCAATGGTCACGGTGGTGCTATAAAAAAAGTTGAGAGATGTGAGAGAATAAGAGAGAGAATATGAGATTTGAGAAGGTGAAGAATAAGGTCATGTGTAGTGGGGCGTTATGCACCCACATAAAGCCCCTATAAAGCCCCAAACACCATTACGAAGGGCTTTATGAGACAAAAAAATTAGTGGAGCGTGATATATATAGCGCCAAGTATGGGGGAGATTTCAAAGTTTGGACCAATCAAAAATTAGTTAGTGTTTTTATAATTAATTAATAAAACTGAAAATTAATAATTAGGTATTGATGGGTAGGCGCTTTATGACTACGGGCTCTAGTGATATAACGCCCTATAAAGCCCCTGTATGACGTGGCACTACACGTGTCGCATAACGCCTCACAAAGGGCTTTATGACTACGGATGACCTAAGGATATGAGAACTAGTATGTAGAGAGAGAGTACATCTGAGAGAGAGAGAGAGAGTGTAGAGAGAGGTTACATTGGAGAGAGAGTGTACACGGGAAATGATGGGTTAGGTTTTTATATAAGTTTTTAGATTTTGACATTTTTTTTATTAAATTACTGTTTTGCCCTCACATTGTTGCATATGACCTCACTTAACTGAAAGTTTTAACCAGGTTAGGGTTAAAGGACCTAAGTTGTAACAAGTTTTGCAAATAAAGGATTGTGACTGTAATTATTGAAGTTAAAGGTTATCCATTGTAACCCGCTATAAACATAAAGGACAAAAAATGTAATTTACCCTAATTAATATGTATAATATGTATAATTAGTTGGTAGGAATGTTGTCAATGAACCTCCTGTGGTTTCGGCAGCTTCTTTACAACGAAGTGAGTTACTCAAAAGTGTTAATAAGCATCATTTTGTTTACATTAGAAGTAAGCTCATCTTTATTCCTCTTTTAGAGTAAAAATTATCAAGTTAACTCTATAGCTTTATGAGTAGTTGACTTAATCAATGATCAATACTCCTTGATACATACAAAATCAGAATACTTTTCCCTTTGGATTTCCGTATCCTAAATTTATATAATTGCCATATGAATAGTTAATAGGTAGTATGTTAAAAGTTATAACACGGATTGAAACTTTTGCTTGGGACTGGATTTTATATCAAATCCTTTATTAGACTGATTTTCACCTTTTTATCAAATGGATCTAGTTTGTCACTATTATGTTTGTATTATTCTAGGCACATTTGTTGGAATTCGTTGGAATTGGTGTTCTCGGAATTATTTATAAGGTAACTTCCTCTCCATCTCTTATAGCTATGCATCTTATTTGTTATAAAACGAGAGAAAGAAAAGAGAGAAGATTGTATTATGCATGAGGTGGTCCTCACACAATTACTTAGTTAAGTAGTCGTTTTGATTTAGTTCGGTATATGTGGTCTGAATATGATATGTAAGTTATTAATCATATTTTCATTTGTTATAGTCATTAAAATAGTAAAATTATATAAATATTAAAGTAAAAATTGCACATTTGTCCCAACGGGTATTTTTATGAAATTAACGGGTATACCCGATACCCACGGGTATGCCCGATACCTGATGGGTAATTACCCGATAAATACCCGACGGATAACGGGCCGGATATGGGACAAAGAATTACAACCCAAAAGAAAGAAATTATTACTATTGCATCATGATACGGCTCACTTGACGGAGCCAAAAGAAAAACCATATAAGCCCAAAATTATAATCAATGAAGAGAGTTTGGACAAAGTGTTGCTAGTTTGATCTTGATGGTACAAAATATGGGCCAAACTCACACTCATCTTTTCATTTCAAAAATAAATTCCTCAAATATCAATATATCATTATTCTTAAGTCTAATTAAGCATACGCTTTGGATCTTGTTACACAAACCCATGGACTAGTAATTATATAAGCATATAATAAATGCTTAACGTATGCCCATATTTATTGAAAAATACTTAACACTTGGGTGATTGATCACTTTATATAATTTAAAATAACGAGCTATTTATATTTTAAAAGTGATAATATCCTTACGATACATTGATACAATAAATTATCAACTACGAATTGTTGGTTGAAATAAACATTGGGATTGCATATAACCTTTATGCAAGTTATTCTTGCATAAAATAATATTCGTATATTGATTACACCTAACACTTGTTCAAGTGATAATTAAGGGTGTGGGATTGGAAGAGGGAGCTGAGAAATACGGTTGAGTCGACTGAGTTTCAGTAGCTAAATGCTCTTCTGGGGCTGTCGAGAATAGCGAGCCGGTCAGACAAGTGGTCATGGTCCTTAGATGGTACAGAAGTGTTCACTGTTCAGAGTGTCAAGGCCGCACTTATAAGGCAACAACACATTCCTGCTCCGTACGTCTCGAAACGAAATAACTGGGTTCCGAAAAAGGTAGAAATATTAGTTTGGAGGGCTAAGTTGGATAAGCTTCCGACTAAATATGCTTTGATGAGATGAAATATAAACGTGGGTTTGACCTTATGTTTGATGTGTGGGGAAGTGAATGAATCGTCAGAGCATCTGTTTGTGTCCTGCGGCCTCGGTCAGGCCTTATGGCAGGCGATATCATCATGGTGCAAGGTAACTCCTATCTATGCTTTCGGGTTAAAAGATATTTTGGAGTTGCATACTGTTATGGGCTCGTCTCCTAGGTTCAAGAAGGCGGTGCATGCGGTGTGTTTGTCGGCAATATGGTGTATATGGAAGGCTCGAAACGAATGTGTTTAAGCAGAATAGATGGTCATTGGAGAAGATAATGGGCGATGTCAAGACACTAATCCTCTTATGGGTCAAAGGGAGGTCGAAACACGCTGGCCTTAACTAGGAAATTTGGCTCGTTTCAACCTGCATCAAGTGTAGTGGCGGACATACCTTGTATTAAGTGGTAGCCTCCGCTACCCCTTGACGATCCGACGGTAGTGTAATTTTTTTAAAAATTTAACATTTTTTTTTTATTTCGTTGCCCATATTTTTTGAAACGTTACTCCTATAAGAATCTTCTAGATCTGTCACTGATCGAGTAGGATGGTAGTCAGTTTGAATGTAATAGTGTATGGTTGTTTGGTGTAAGTTATATAGTTGTCTGGTGTATGTTTCGGTGACACTGTCTACAGTAGGCTAGTAGCCTCTCTAGCCGTTTGGCGAGTAATAATATATTTCATTGGCTGTTAAAAAAAGGGAGTCATTTATTTGATTTTTGCATTACCCTTTAAATAACACTTCTTTAAAAAAAAAAAAAGAAAACATAATGCCCCTAATTAGCGGTGTTGCTTTTTAATGATTGCCACTAAGAAGTAACACGATAACACAATTAAATATATGCTGAAAACATGTCTAGTGTTTAATCGAATTATTTATTTGGCAAAACTCAATAACACCATTAATTTAAGTTATAATAACTCTTTTCGTATGTAATGATTTTGCTTTTAGTTATTTTATTGTTTAAAGTAACAAACATGGGAATTAGGGATGGGAATTTTTTTTTTCTCGAATACGAGTGCCGTATCAATACTATATCGTATTGGTATTAATATCCATATTGATTTTTTTATGTTTGATACGTGTATCGTTATCCAATTTTAAGAATTTTAATATACGGTACCAGTAATTTTCTGGTTAAAAAGGATATTGGTGTCAAATTTGATCTTATGTTTTATTTTTGTATTCTGGTATTAATATTAATATGGTTTTGGTATTATGGTTTCCTGAATATCGGTACACATAATGATTTAGACTATTTGGTACTCGTATGGGTATGGTAACAAAAGTCCATAATTAACACGGTTCTCGAATAATAAAATGAAAAAGTCGCAGTAAAGCGGGTATCGGTACCGATACCCGTGCCCGTACATGTACCATACCTATATATATGGTACGGTAATCGATACCTAGTTTTGTTCAACTTCGGTATCAGTATTTTCGGTAGAGCTATCGATACGATTACAATACCGATCTTGTGCTTAATAGGAATGATGAGTTTCATTTTGTACCAACTATAGCAAAATAAAATTATTTTACTCTTCAAAAGTTTATTATTACTACAACTGATTATTCAAACTTCAATATAAATACCTCAACATCCATTTTTTTAATCATCATAATACCAAAAGGGTAAACATTATATCTCAAAATAGTATCATTTAAAAAAAGATAGACGAAACTTAAAAGTATTAACTAATATAAACTAATACATATAGTCATATATAGGGATGTTCAAAGTAAAAATATCTAGATTCATATTCATATATACATATCTATACTATATTATAAAGCATTTCATAAGAATACCAACCAAATTTAAGTAATTACAATCTTTTATACTTATGATACAACAACTTAATGATGTTAGTAAGGGGTGAAATGGTCTTTCTACATTAATATTAAAAAATAAAAAAATAATTAAATGAGAATATAATCACAATTAATTATAATAATACAATAATAAGTTCGGTTCTTAAATGCAATTAATAAACGAAACCTATTGGGATAAACCGCAAAAGCACTCCAAAGGTCCAATTTCAATCAATCTATATATATATATATATAAATGAGATGTGATTTGGGCTAGGTGGCTTTGGATTTAGGATAATTTTGCTGATGTGGCAACTCATTTTTTTTAGTTTAGGAGGAAAATCATATTGGACACGGGATCCGAATAGAATTCGGGTCGACCACATGATCCAAATGGATCCTTTATATCCTAATTTCATTCCATCAGAACTCTTCATCTATTCTCTCTAAACCCTAGCCGACAACATCATCTCCTTCTTCAATCGTCTTATTGAATCCTTTTCTTCAATCGTCGTCTGTAAATCAAACCATCAGGTAATCTTTATTTTTGTTTAGTTGCTCTTCTCGATTGGAAGAGATTTTTTTTATTTTGTAGGCAACTTTATCTTCTGGTATCACCCAATATGCTTCATCATCATGTTCTTTCGTTCAAGAATCTTTCATCAAAATCCAAAATATGCTTCTTTCGTTCCTTCGATTGATCTTGATAATCACAGGTATGTTGTTCAATCATTCAGTAAGACAAACCCTAATTACACAATCAATAGCACCCTTCAATCTTTCCTTTATCTCTCTTCTTTGCAAATCTATGTTCTAAATTTCATTCATCTATGATTTTTAGTGTTAATCTCTTCCCTTTTCAATCAGGTATTTAAAGATTTTATAATCGAGTCTTTTTTGATTTGGGAATTTTTGTTTGGTTTTGGATTCGTGGCAATGATTTACTATGAACAATGCTCGATCGCGGAATCCTTTTGAATCTGTTCAACAATGGTAAGTTTGTTTGTTATGATTTTTATTTTTTTTTTTATTTTGGTATTTAGAATACTGTTGATTCATGTATGGATTTAAAAGGATTAGGGGAAATTATCCCATTAGAATTCAAGTTTTAGCTTCTTTTCCAACTTGTGAACTGTTTGTTTGAAGCTTTAGTGTGAATTAGAGCTTTGGCTATCCATTTAGATCATATGATTTACGTTTTGTTCATGATTTACCATGTTATGAATCTGATTTTATTTTTTTATTTTTTGTGAGTAATCGATACGCCCAATCGCCACTAAATGGGATCCACTAAAATAAAATGTTTCATGGTCAAATTGCATAGTCGATTGTTGGTTGTGGATCAATGAAATAGGAATTGATTTGTATTGTCTGGTTTATCGTTTTTTGTTTTTCAAAAAATTGATTGTTTAGGTTTTTTTTTTTCATTATTGTGATTGTTATTTGCTTGAAAGTACACCCACAAATATTTGTTCATTATTGTTGCATTTATGCGTCTTTTTGATGTTTATTAAAATTATAAAATTAGGCTTTGCTTTCATCAATTAATCTTTTTTACATTAAATAAATTGCAGTGAAACTGAAATATGATTTTCTTCATTTTGTTGATTTATGTAAATAAGGATTCATGATGTCATGTCACCGGTTCATGTTTTTTCATGAATGTTACTGATAGGTTTGAGTATAGTTTCAGGTTCGAGATGTATGTCTTATTGTGGATCGTTACTCAATATGCTTGAAATGAGTTGGGTATGTTTTTCTACTATAGAAATAATGATTAATATATAAAATTTGGACCTTGCTCCACGATTAGTAATTGTTTTGAATTGAAAGTTTTTCATTTTTAAAGCTTGATTCTTATTGTTTCATGTCAGAATCTTTGCTCCACGTTTCTATTGTTTTGTTTGAAGCTTGATTGAATATCATATTTGTTCTTGGAGTTTAATGGTTTGATCCTTGATGTTTGACAATTGAATTTCGGATCATGATAACGGTTCGGTGCTATCCATCCATTTGTTCCAAAATTATTATTGTTAATTTTTATTTCCTTATTTAAAGGATATATAATAACTTGATTTTAAATTCAAATTTTTGATTTGGAGTATAATATGGAAGTAAACGATTTGTAGTTAATAACATTAATTGGATTTCCTTTTTAGGTGGGTTCAATGTACCTAGACATGTTAATGGTTTAAAATTTAGAGTTTTATATATAATTTTGATTAAATTCTTCCAACATATTATAGTAATTTTTAATTTAAATTATATTTGATTTATTTTTAAATAAAGTTACCTGAAATAGAAGTTGACTACATTCATTTTTTATAATTGCTAATTATCCTAATTATTAATAAACTTTAATCAACAATTATTGGTTTCTATATAGCTAATTAGATTCAAATTATTCAACAATCAATATGAAAAATATTTATTGGTTGTTACATATATGTTTTAAATCATTAAAATTAAATTTTAAGCTTATATGTTTTTTGTTTCGATTCATAGGAAATACCGTATGATTTTGCAAGCTTATTTGGCTGATAATTTCCTTATTTAGATGATAGATAATAACTTGATTTAAAATTCAAAATTTTGAATTGGAGGATATTATGGAAGTAAATGATTTTAAGTTAATAACATTAATTGGATTTCCTTTTTAGGTGGGTTCAATGTACAAAGACATGTTAGTGGTTTAAAATTTAAAATTCTATATATAATTTTGATTAAATCTTCCAACATATTATAGTAATTTTAAATTTAAATTATATTTGACTTATTTTTAAATAAAGTTACCTAAAATAGAAGTTGACTATATTCATTTTTTATAATTGTTAATTATCCTAATTTTTAATAAACTTTAATCAACAATTATTGATTTCTATATAGCTAATTAGATTCAAATTATTCAACAATCATATTAAAAATATTTATTGGTTGTTACATATATGTTTTAAATCATTAAAATTAAATTTTAAGCTTATATGTTTTTTGTTTCGATTCATAGGAAATACCGTATGATTTTGCAAGCTTATTGTGGGAAGGAAAAGTTCCATATGGTCAATGTCTTGAACTTATTGATGATGACTTATGCAACTGCAGGAGTCTGAATCTTTTTCAAACACAAGAGGTAAGTTTAATTTTATCGTTTTTTGGTGTTTTTTGATCCGGTATAATGATAGTCAATTATTATTTTAAATTTATATTTTGAAGTAAACCATTATTGTGTGTGATTTTAAATTTTTAATTTTGAAGTCAATCATTATCTTAAATTTAAATTTTGAAGTTTGCCATTAATGTGTTTGATTTTAAATTTGGAAGTCAATCATTTTTTTAAATTTAAATTTGGAAGTAAACCATTAATGTGTTTCATCCATTTAGCCATTCCTTTTTCAATTAACTTAATTCATCTTTAATGTGACAGAATTGATGGAGTGATATAAGAAGGTTTCTTTGTTAATTGATTATTCTCTTCCGCTTACAGGGGATGGCGCTAAGGTAATTAACATCAAAATTCTATATTTCTATTACTTGAATTCTCTTGCTTTATAATTTCTTTCAATGTATTATTTTGTGTTTTGACTTGGATATAAAACATAATGTGAAGGTATATTTTAAACTTATTTTACCGAGTTTTTTTATTTGGATTGCAGAATAAGTGCTTTGATGAACTAATAGGTGTTTGGATTTTGTGTTTACTTTGCTCTGCATAGGGCTCCTTCAGTTTTTTGTATTCTTTTACTTCGCTCAGTAATTCTTCTATTTTCAAGATAAGAATACAGGTTGCATCTGCATTGGCTACCCTACCAACAATAGTGGGTGAATCGGTAATAACAAAACTATTGAGATAAGTTTTAAAGCTTATTGAGAAATATTGATTGTGTTTCTATAAATACTTTACCGTTTAATTTTGTAAAAAACCTTCATATTTCATTTTCAGATATGGATCCCATGAACAACAGTCCTTCATTTTTAAAGCTTATTGAGGAAGATAACCCGATATTTTTGGTACAGTTATTGGTATTCTAAATACTAATCATATTTTTAGTAAACTGATGTTTGTCTTTTTTTTATTTTGTTTTAAACTCATAGCAAATACCTAAATGACTTTGCTTCAATGATTTGGGGAGACCAACCACCTTACAAAGATTCAGTTAAGATTGTTGATGGCAACAAGTTATGGTTTGTAAGACTGAAAAATACTGATGTTGGCCCTGTTCTTGCTGATGGCTTCACCAAAGTTGTTCGGGATTGTTGTATAAGAAAAAATAACTATCTTATGTTTCAGTCATTTGGATAATCATCATTCTTTCTAATGGTGTTTAAATCATTTGTTCATCAATACTGCTTTATATCTAAAATCACACCTGACGAAGACGTTATTGTAAGTAGTATATTATACAATCAGTATGATGAATAATGTTTTTTTCTGTATATTGGTTTTTAAATTAATTTTTAATTATCACTGCCTATGCAGGTCATGGCTGATGAATTTTAGAGGCAATTTTATGGGAAAATTTTCAAAGGTGGTCAATCAACTCTTTATTTAGGAGATAGATTTTGGAACGTTAAGATGGACGGATTAACTGACAGCTGTGTTTTTACTCATAGATGTTCTGAGATGGTAAACGATCTTGCCTTAGACACGCGATCTATCTTTGTCTTTTCAATGGTTGGAAATAAAATTTTCGAGCTTTCAGTCTTTAATCATCAAACCAGTACTCAAATTCACCCGCGAACTTTGCGGGTCTGAAAATTTAATCTACATTTGAAAACGCCTCAATCTTAAGCTTCAAGATCTCGAGTAATACAATTTACATTATTTTTTTCCTTTATATTTTATAAATATTACCTAATTTTGTTAATCTGAAATTAATTGCCTATATTCTTTTTTTAGAGATGTTGAGGTTGATTTAACTCTTTGGGATGATTATGCGAAGGACATGTGTTCGTACATGCTTAGTCAAGATCTTGAAGCCCATGTTGTCAAATCTGTTCATTTTGGTGTTGTTAAAACCTTAAAAGGTATCTTATTAAGTCTAAGATTTAAAAATGTATCTTATTAAATTTCCCATCATAAAAGAACATTCCATTTATAATATCATTTTATATAAATTATAACTTACATCTCCATTACATATCAACTTTCATTCTATTCTTTGGTTTCTTCAACCAGGTATTTTGCAAAATTCTTAAGTAATAAACAATCTCTTTTTCATGTATCAATACAAACTAATATCATTTATGTTTTATTATACGTTTCCATTTTACTACGTGTTTCGTATAATGGATCAAATTCCGTTTAATGTTGTGATCATGGAAATTTTTGTATCAATACAAACTAATATCATTTACGTTTTATTATACAAAAACAAGTCATTTGGATACAATGTTTTATTTGATTAATAAAGACACATGAATATTTTTTTACACAAACAATTTGAATTTCCAAATTAATTTATTTTTAAAAACAAACAAATTGAATTTAAAACCATCAATAACGTAACCGTGAGTACTTTCTTATATTTTTAAAATCAAAGTAGGTAAAAATTTAAGGTTTTGAATTTGTTAATAAACTAAACATTATCTTTATTTTTTCCCGTTTGTTAATATCAATTTATAAAATATTTTGTAAATCAAACAAACTATTGAAATTTGTCTCTGTAATTTTGAGAATGTCGTGTATGTTTACCAATGCATACTCCATAGATAGATTTATTTTATAATTTTGAGGTAATAAATTTGTTTACAAATTGACAATCTATTATTATGAAGTAAGATTTTACCTCATATGTTTAACTTTTAAAGTTTCAAAAACCACTTTTAGTATGTTTTGTAAATAATAATTAATAGGTCAAATATAGTTACGTAAATAATATTATAACAATAATAAATACATTTGAAAACTATGCATTTGAAATTTGGATTGCACTACAGTCAACTTTCAACCTGTTTGGCCTATATGTGTGGTACTCAACCAATGTGATTGTGCGTATCAAAAGATATTGTGTTTGTGTGTTTCAAAGGTTGGTGACAATGGTGGTGTAAAAGCCTTGGAGAATTCATTATAGTTTTTTTTATTTTTTGTACATGTTAAGTGTTATAATAAAGAACGGACAAAATATTAATAAAGTTCTAATAATCTGTAATAAATAAAAGTTTTTTTTTGTCGTGGGTCATTCAGTGAGGCAAATTTCTGGCTTCGGTTCTTGCCCAAAGTTTCTAACCTTACTCACAACCCTAACGACTACAACTTTCAATTCAAAACAATTATAAAACAAGTTTGTTCGCAACCCTAATGACTACAACTTTCAATTCAAAACAATTATAAAACAACTTTCTGATATAGTTTGATTAATATAAAGTAAATTTTCCTACCCGCGAAGTTCGCGGGTGATAACCTAGTATGTAATAAATTTGACCGATTAAGGAATCTCCTATCATTGCTATAAATTCACCATTTCACTCAACATCAACTCCTTTGTCTACTATTGTGCGAGTTAGAGTCGAAAAGAAAGAGATAAGAAAGAGATAAGTTGATATGAAATTTATTTATCTTGGTGCAAAGGTGTGTTCTTTTATACCCATTTCAACATTTATTCGAAAAAACTTTGGTTTGTTTCTTAAAATATTCAAATGGGATAACAGTTTTCTTTTACATAATCTATGAGTTTATATTGATGTTTTATTATGTTTTTGGTGATTTAGTGGTTTTTTTTTTTTCAAATTATGATTTTATATTACATATAAAGTATACACACAGGTTATTGGATACAAAAAGACAGACACTTCATACTTCATCAAGGTACCCTTGCATGACTATAGTATCTGGAACCATTTACCAATGTATTGTTTAATTGTTCATAAATTTATAGTCTTCTTCCTTTTGGAGCTTCATGTATATGGAGGTGTAAAAGGGTGGGTACGAGAAAAGTTATTCATTTGGAGATAGACATTTATTTGGCCTATTGGTATTTCCTTTTTTAATTTCTACTTTACTATTTTTTTAAACATATGATGCCTTTTTTGTGATTTAATTGATACTATATATAGGCAATATAGATGCAGAGGAAATATTTGAGGAGGTATTGTTTGACAGGATTGGGCAGCAAACTTTAAGGGCTCGGATGTTTTCAACCCGCGCAAAAGATTTAAATTGATTGCGTTTATCTATACCATCGTATAAAGCATTTCACAAGGGTTCCAATCAAATTTAAATAATTGCAACATATTATGCTTATAGTACAACAACTCAATGAAGTTAGTAAAGGGAATTAGTCTTTCTACATGAGTATAAATTGATAAATACAATTAAATTGATAACTTTATAAATTAAGTATTGTTAAATACTTGATAAAGAATTAAATCATTTGACTTAGTTGAACATCATCACCTTCCTCATATTTACATTGCTTTTCCATTTCAAGTTCTCCGTAACCGATTACTTGATTGAATTTTATAATTAAGTCATTATTATTTGGTTTAGTAATTGCTAAACATCATACAAATAAGGTTACAACCTTTTTTGCAATTTTATCAGATAGTTGATGAACATCATATGAAATAAAAATAAAAATAATAATAATAATAATAATAATAATAATAATAATAATAATAATAATAATAATTAAATATAAAAAAACTTAATCAATGTTATTATGAATTTAATTATAACTATAAATGGTTTTAACACTTAAAAGATGCTAACCAATTAGAAACGAAAATTACTAAAAGGTAATTTCATGGGGTATTATTATCTATAATACCTAATAATTGCAACAATAATGATTAAATAATGAACTTAATTACAGATGGTTTAAAACTCAAAAGAATGCTCTTTGCATCTTACCTCAAGTCTCATGGAATAAGGTTCAAATGATAACCATTGCATAATTAGGAACCACTTTTTAGCCCTTGGATCGTATTTTGATGGTTGAGACCTTTAAGTGCAATATCTATATCTCTAAGATGAAGATAATGTATGGTAATGAAGATTTGGAGCAGCAAGAGGTAAAAACAGCCCGAATTTTTCCTTTTATAAATTCGATTCGATTCGTGAGTGTTAGTGTGTGTGTTTATATTGATTAGGGTTTCATCAAATGCAATGTGAGGGTTTCCAATCGGTGTTTATACAAATAATATAGAACCCAATTTTTATGTATGTGTATGTAGTGTGTAGTATGGGGTCTTGCTTACCTCATTAAAGGAATAACAATGAAAGACAGGAGTCATTGATTTCGAAAAACTCCGCCCCTTTGTTCGCCTTCTTCCTGATTTTAAGTTACGGTGAGTCAATTTCCTTTTTTCTGATTCTAATCGATTAAGAACTATACATGATTAACCAACGAATTGTGGTAGATTTTATGTTTCTATTGCAGTATTTGGATTGAATTGACTGTTGCAATTTAATAATCGTCAGTTATAGTTCGTTTTTTTGAATATAGAGAAACACTGACTTATTTAAGGTGCTTGATTTGGGTGAATAGTAGCAATATAAACTGCTATTGTAATTTGGTGTGATATTCAATTCAATATCAGCAACCTAATCAAATTGTTCCCTAAACATAGAGTAAATGTGTTCAACAGCAAGGTAATAATATGTACTAATTTTTAATTATAAGAGACTTCTAATAAGGAAATATAGCTATTAGGTTATGTCAAGGTAAGCATAGTTTATAAAGAATATGTTGCAGAATAAAGTTAATACAACATTTTAGTAATAAATAATAAACTGCTTTCTTATCTATAAAAGGGAACAAAACCTGCAATTTGACTTTTAGATGTCAAAATTGAATTTATATGTATATGTGTATGTAGTATAATATATATATTTAACATCTATTTTACACCATCTAAAACAATGAAAAAGAAAAAATAAAAATAAAAAAATTTGAAAACTGTGACGTCTTTTGAAGAGGGTTGAGAAACCACACGTCCATAGAATTGAAGTTTTGTGAGACCACATGTGGTGGGGCGCAAACCTCTCTCAAAGCGTCTTAAAAACGCGGGGGAACACTGTACCCTCGGGCGTTTTGGGCCTTTTTTTGACTGGTAGTGCTACCACAAAGCGCCGAACGAGGAGTGGACTTTGGTCAAAATAACCATGGTCAAACGGCTAACATATTTATTTCCAATTCCAAAATATAGGGTAGGGATATGGTAAAAAGTGTCCAAAGTGTAAGAAGTGTAAGAAGTGTTTTAAGCCATTGGATCTTTGATCTAATGGTTGAGATCAATAGGGTATTAAAGTGTAAATTGTGTTTTAATTAGAAGGGGCTTTTGTAAAATTGAAGGGCAATAGTGACTTTTCCAACATTTCAAATATGGTAACCGTTTCAAAACCACCCATCAAACTCCTAAAGATCAGCGAATTATATGTAACCGCCATCAATCTCCAAAAAAAAATCAGCGAATTTCTTCATACTTTAAAACATTCCCAGATTTTTAAAACGTAATCGCAGATTCAAGTCATGGTGTTTTATCTGGAGACATTGTTGATGGCGTGGTGTTTTATCTGGAGACATTGTTCATGGCGTAGTGTTTTATAAATACAAAACATTCCCAGATTCAAGTCATGGTGTTTTATCAGGAGACCTTGTTCATAGTGTGGTGTTTTAAACATCTATGATTCAAGTCATGGTGTTTTATCAGGAGACATTATTCATGGCGTGGTGTTTTATCTGGAGACATTGTTCATAGCGTGGTGTTTTATCTGGAGACATTGTTCATGGTGTGGTGTTTTATCTGGAGACATTATTCATGCCGTGGTGTTTTATCTGGAGACATTGTTCATGGCGTGGTGTTTTGTCTCCAGATGTTTAAAACACTATGCCATGAACAATGTCACCAGATAAAACACCACGCCATGATTCAAGTCATGGTGTTTTATCTGGAATCCCCAGCAACCTTCTATGAATATAACACCATACAACTTAATAGAACACCAGAATAAAACACTATGATACACATTAACCTGCATCGCTGGACTCCCTAAATATATTTTGTTCAAATCGGAGAAGATGATCTGAATCGGAGTTCGGAGAAGACGATGACGGAAGGTTAACAAGATGACGTGAACTGTGATCAATCCCTAAACATTCTCATAGTCAGTTTTTTTTTTCAGTTATATTGTAAATCAATTAAATGACAAAAAATACAATTACTAATCTACCCTTTTGAATTAATTAAGAGGAGGGACACTTGTCATTCCAAGATTATTTCTTACACTTCTTACAAAAGACCCACTTTTTACAGGATCCTCTACCCCAAAATATAAATATTTTTCTCAAAAATATTATATTTTCATGTCACTTCAGTCCAAAAAGATATATAATCTAAAATTTAGTTACATGTTCTATTTTAAAATCAACATTTATGATGTTTTAAATGCAGTACTTAAAATAATATTAATTAAAATAATCTATAATTTATACTACTATATTAAAGAAACTGGGTTTTTACCCTTTTGGTCATTTTACACACGTATAAATTTTATAGCATTACGTACAAGAGAGTACAAGCTGTTTTAGAGGGGGTAAACTTGTGCATTTTCCAAAAATTTAAGACATTTAACCAGCATCCCTCTTTAAAGCAAAGATGCTGACTCCGATCGTTTCTAATCGGTTCAGTTCCTTCAAGCCTGCTTCAATTCATGCTCAATTAATACATATAGAGAGAGAATCAGGCATAAATTGCCAGAAAGAGAATGGGTGGAACGAGAACAAGCAAGGAGAGGAAGGGACTTTGATGGTGGTGGTTCGATTAGGCGCCAGAAGGTCGGATGTTTTAGGTTCCGGCGACACTCTTCATATAGAGAGGCACGAGGCCATGCCTGCGGAAATCACTATCTCCACTGCTGTTACATTTCCAAAACCAAACCCTAGGTCACTCATCGCTTCTGTATTTCACCATCTTCGACTCATCGTCAAGCAACCATGGGTTTAGGTAAGGTTAACCTTCACAATCTCTTACTTACGTCTTTTAATTCCTGTCAGCTTATGTTATTAATTTGGTTATTGTAATGTTTTGGTTGATGACTTATGAGGTGAGATCACTCCTTTGTGATCAATGTTTGATGGTTTTACTAGATCACAAGGTGATATTATGATCCGAGATCACCACTGCTATAAACAGTTGGACACTTCATGGTTTATAAAAGCCAAAAATGATGCAGATTCGCTTATCAATTAGTAGCATCCCGCAACTGCTCAATTCCTGCTTTTTCAGGTGCGTCTTATACACTATGTTGTTTATGCAAAATCAATATTTGATTCTTCCATTGGTTATGCAATTTTTAGTGTAATCTTTTAATTCATATAACAAAATATAAATAAAGATACAAATGGTGTGACGGCATATGCCTGATAATAATGAAACAGAATATATCGATTCCCTAATCGAAGCGAAAAAAAAAAGGTGGAAAGATGATCTGTAGTGCAACGTTTCTGAATATCGGATCATGGAATGCTGCACTGCTAGCTGCCGGCACGACACTTTCAGTAATGAAGTATATACTTGACGGGCACGGTAAAATATGTTACGCACTGGTTAGACCACCGGGTCATCACGCTCAGCCTACTCAAGCTGATGGCTATTGCTTTCTAGACAACGCGGGTCTTGCGGTTCAATACGCTTTGGATTCGGGTTGCAAAAGGGTTGCGGTTATTGACATTGATGTTCATTACGGGAATGGAACTGCAGAGGGATTTTACCGTTCTGATAAAGTTCTTACTGGAGGTATAAACGAGCTTGGTGAGGGAGCGGGATTTGGGTTTAATTTAAATGTACCTTTACCAAATGCAACAGGGGATATAGGGTATAAGTGTGCGATGACCGAGGTCGTTGTCCCTGCTGTTAGAAAGTTTGATCCTAATATGATGGTATTTGTTGTTGGCCAAGATTCAAGTGCTGTAAGTATGTCTTCATTTTTAAACTTTTATGAATAGTTAACACATTAATTTTTATTACAAAAGTAACGCTATTATAAGAATGAGATATACTTGAGCCCCAAACCAGACCATGAACTAGATAAATATTTCATTTTGTTTCAAAATTTGCAATGCAAACCTTAAAAACTGTCGATAATTTGGTTTTGTTGAACGTTCAAATTATTAGAAACGTGAACTTAACGGAAAATAGTTGTTTCAGTACGGTTTCGTTTAGGGGTGCAAACAAGCCGAGCCCGGACTCAGGTCCGAGCTAGGCGTGGTTCGAGTTGTGTTTCTAAAGCTTGAGCTAAGCTCGTGGGTCGTTTTGCATGCCTAACGAGCTTCACATGCGAGGCTCAATGTTGGGCTCGATAAACAAACGAGCTCTATTTTAGGCTCAAGCTCGGCTCGGGCTCGATAAGGCTCCGCTCATTTCGAGCTTTCTCTCGAGCCGATAGCTCGCGAGCCGCCCGGCTCGTTTGCACTCCTACACATAAGTGCACATTATTAAAGTCGATGATGATATTTTATAAATTAGCATATAAGCACAAATCATTACAAAATGATTACCACATTAGCATAACTTTAAGTTTTAAAAATTTTTTTTTGTTTCATATCGATCAGGTATAGCACAAGGATTGCCAATGGATCAATGGAATCCAAGGCTGAAGCCTGAGTTCTTTCTTCACATAAAGGTACTAAAGTTTTGTTCAAGTTTTTGTCAAATTTTATTGTTATCTACTTTAATAGGCATAAGTGGCCACACCCATGTCATACTATCATGTTTGTTGTATTAACTTTTGTTATGAAATGGAAATGTCATGTTTGGACTTCGTTATTCTTTATTATTGAGTGAATGTTGGATAAGAGAACGTTTGAACCTGTATGGGGCAGGGGTCGTGGATTTTCCCTTTGTGCAATATTACCCATTTGGAAAGAGGCTTAACCCGCCACAAAGGACGTGATCGAGGTCGCCAATTATAAAAAAACAAATAAAATAAATGGGACAAACGGGTCACACGAACACATTATGTTTAGCTAAATATGTTATTGGGTTTGACCAGAACTTACCGAACCCACAAAATAAAAACCATTGCTGATATAAGATTATGTGTTTACTGATAGTGTGATACCAATAGCATCTTTAAATTATAAATTATATAAAAATGGGTATAAATAAATCAGTGGTAATGTTTGATAGGTGTTATAAACATATTGCATACATCTTCTTTATCTAAATAAAAGCAATCACCAATAAAGTATCACGAGCAGCTCAATTTTTACTCCACAGTGCTTTTTCTCGAAATATAACACTAGGAGTACTATTGAACTTGCATTTTTCAATTTTGTGTCATAGGTTGATTTTAATTTATATTTTATCTCAAATTGAGTATATCCAAATAAATAACTTACAAATGGGCCAAGTTGGAGTTTACCAAAAGTGGAGTTGCTTTGTGTCCCGATTCTATTAGTTTTTTGCACGTTTGGGTCTTACGTTTGGATCTTAGAACATGAGAAAGTTGTAAGGGCAAAATGGTCAAAATCATTTTTTTGTTATTGTATGACAAGAAGAAACCCCCTGATTTTTGTACGAACATAATCTTTATAATACTCTAATATTTTTTATTTAAAAAATGCATCATAATATTTAATAATTGCAAAATTTTTTAAGTAAAAAGGAATAACATGAGAGAATGCGTCTACATAAAGGTTATATTATCATATATATCGTCTTGTGAATTATTCATAACCATCTAAGCATCTTAAGTATCATGATAGAGTGGCTTCGCTTAGGTTACACCATCTTACTATCATATGAATCATTGATAAACATTTACACAAATAGCACATAGGTTTACTTATGCCTTTTGACTTATCCATGTCATCTAATAACAATAATAACAATAATAATACTGTTAATAATTATAACATAAGAGACAATCATAATAATTGTATATGTCACCTAATTTACTATGTGTTCTTAACCATATTTTAAAAATACTCAATAGTTAATGTTACTTAGTGATATATTGTTATACATGTTCCTTACAGTATGTATGGTTTCTAATATAACATGACATTAAATTATATTTTAACCATACATCAATTAAAGGACATTGATTCCAGACCCTAACTACATATTTACCTTCATAAATACAACTTTAATGATGTTTTTAATTCTACTTTATTATATTAATGTGGCTATAATTGTTATGTCCCTTTGTATGTAAACCCCTAACTTCTCGGTTTCACTCTAAAAAGTAAGTGACTTATCATTTTCCCATAACAATCATCATTTAATTTTGTGTTAATTAATGTTGTCCATTTCAAAAGACCATCTAAATGGCTTTATAAATCTTTGCCCATAGCTCTGTCTACACGTGTGGCCATGGCATAGGAGGACTATATTAAAGCGGTTGAAAAAAATTAAAGTTTTTTTTAATACCGAAATCTATTTTTTAATACGGGATTCACATTTATAGATATTTATAAATATTTTTTAACAGTTATAAATATTTATAAATATTTTTTAATACCGAAAAAAAGTAATGTTTTTTAATACCCAATTCACGTTTATAAATATTTATTGAAAACATAAGATGTTTTAAATATTGGGTGGATAAAGAGTGTACGTAGTTCGTGGCGAACCAAGCATATGTAAATGTTGGTCATTTTGGTTAAGGTCAAATCAGGTTTGCATTAGAACGTAATATACACTTAGGATATGTCATTTTGGATAAGCACAATATTGGTTATCATTTTTTAATCAAATGGTTAAAGTTTATAGTTATGCTGGTAATATATGCAGAGTGCTGAATTCACCTGTCATGTTGAAGTCAAACGCATAGGCAATAGCCAAGAGTGGTTCAGGCTGACATGTGGCGGTGGGAAGTGCATGAAAGGTGTGGGGCGTGAAGACAACGATATGTGGTGTGATGGGTGCGAAAACCCCGTTGTCTTCCCGAGAGCAAGGTTTGTTTCTAAAAATGTTTAGTTGTATTAATTTGTAGCCATTCTCATGCAGGCTTATAACTGAAAATAAATTACAAACCTTGCACAGTTTCAGGCTAGAACTCGAGGTGTTTGACTCAACAGCCGAAGCTGTCGTTGTCTGCTTTGAAGACACCGCCCAACGCTTGACAAAGACCACTGCTCATAGTATACTCACAACAGAGTCTGGCATGTCACGCGTCTACAATCTTTATTCCACTGACATACAGGATAAGTTCACTCCGGTGATGGTAAGGAACGCTGATGGAAGCATTTCTAACACTGCCGAATTGTTTGCACTCTCTTATGGGCAGCACTCAGACCCTCCAGCTTGATTCGTGTACGTATTATGATCATGGCCATTTTGAATCCTTCAACTGCAAGAATGTCCTGCTAGATGGGGATGGTTGTAAGCCCTTTGGTTCTTCCACACATCCATCGATCCCTGCTAAAGACAAGGGGGGTGCTACCCATACTGACACCAGTTAAGCGCATTGAAGCGATTGTAAGGTATATATCGGCTTACACTTTATTCGTGCCCTGTTTAATAAACCATTTTAATTAAAGATGTGCTATTTACCTTTCTACTCGATATGAAATGTTATTTACATACTTGGTATATGTTTACTCTATTTTAAAATTAGGAGGCTACAACAGTCGGAAACTTGAGTTCGTAAATATAAAAGTGCATTGTTCTACATTAAAAAAATAGGAATAAAAAACTTGGTAACGCATCACTTCGAATTTGTAAAGACATGGGAGAAGTTGGCTTTTGAAAAAAATAAACTTGGTGTCGTTATAAATGCAAATGCAAAGTGCGAGAGTTTATGCGTTTTTCATTTTTCTGTTTCATGTTTTTTTTCTTGGAAGACATCTTTTTTCACTTCTTCTTCGCCGGAAAGTTTTGCCAAGGAAACAACTTATGGTCCATGGTTTAATAAAGTTTAAGCACACCCCTTTGTCTTACATGTTATGCACCGGCCGTGTCAGACGTCTTACCACGAACAAACAATAGCTATTATGCATGCCGTGCATCGCACGGGCTTTCTCCCTAGTATACATATATGGGATACTATATAGAGAAATCCCACTCTACTTAAAAAAACTTAAGAAACTCATTGTGTGGACATAAAAATGCCACGTGTTACACATTTTGGCATTCAACTTTTCTGATTTTCGTGTGCATTTTTTTGGCAGAAGAAAGAGGATAGAGAATGTGTAAATGTGTTACATTGTTTTCACTGTTATATTTTTCTGAACTTCACCTGTCACATTTTTAATAGCAGACTTTTCAAAAACATTGATCTTCAGTAATTTCAGATTTTACAAAGATTTTTTGTTTTGCAGTGTGTAGAAACGTGATGCCGAAGAACACCTCTTCAATGAATACTCTTAATGGCAATGATCCAAACCCGAATCTGTAAAGAGAACACCGTTAGGACTCGTTACAGGAATGAATGTATTCCTGTAACCACCCTCCAACGTGAGAATAAGTATGGTTGAAGTATAAAGTATGATAAGAGTATGACGAGAATGAATGAATATTACCTTAATGTATTAATCTATTTATACTGTTCGGTTCATCTAGGGTTTCCCCCTTATTAGGTATCAACGTTTGCATGGGGTGGGCCCATGACTGGAAGATCATGCGGATCTTCCCAGCATTCCGGAGATTCGGTTATTTATCTTGTTCATATCTTCTATTAGAACCTTCTGGAATAATTTGTGGTATATTTGAACTTATCGGTTTGGCTGACCCAAGTTGACTGAGTCGCGTCATACCCTGACATGTCCCCCAGTCTGATGTTATGCAAATTATGCATAGGGTCAGACTTGAAAAAGGTAGAATTAAAAAGTCTTAGGCATAACTCTTTAAAAACGAAAAAGAAATAGAAAGAAAGCACGTGCTTGGAAATGATGTACAGTGGCGTGTAACAGATGCGAGACCTTTAATGTGATGGCAAAAAATTCCCATTCTCAACACGCGTACAATTGGGCTCCAAATTTGAAATTCAAAAAGGTGCCATAACAGTATACGATAGAGAAAGTGGGGTTTTGGGTAAATGATTTCACCCAAATTTATTAAACACCTTTTCCCTGTAGGATCGAATCGAGATCCAAACGAGTCAATCAGAAGGGTTCTTGTCTGTTTCAGAGGCGGAAACAAAGAAACAGACTTGTAAAACAGCTGATTTCACTTTAAATTTCTTTGTTTATTGATTTAACACAAATTACAATCAAACGGCACGTCGATAGCACTTCAGTACCAGAATCATAGAATGTTTTAAATGATTTCGCTTGGGAGGGTATTTATAGAGTTGTAATTCCGCTTGAAACAATCCCAAGCGGAATTAGAATTCCAAACGAAATTTAATTCCGCACGGGATTACTCCAACACACTTTCAAGCGGAATTAGCATACAAGCATATCCCAAGCGGAATTACCCTACAAGCGGAATTAACCTAAACCACTATTTCTCGAACTACGCGCCCTGATCTAACATTCTTAATACAAGACTCGATACAAGACGAAGTCGACAGACGCATGCACCAACAGACTCCCCCTCGAATGTTGACGAGTCTTCAGTGTCGAGTCTTCAATGTCTTCAGTCTTTATCAGTCTTCAGGCTTTTGATCAAATTCCTAGTTCTTGTATCTTCATACTCTCTCTCTCTCTCTAACAGACTCCCCCTCAACTTATGCTGAGATAGTAGTCTGGCTTTTACAGAATCAGGATTGCAACCTGGCTCTTTACTCAGAATCAGAATCCAGGTTGTCCTCCTCAACCTCAAAATAAGATTTATAAA
Source organism: Helianthus annuus (assembly GCF_002127325.2). Lineage (NCBI taxonomy): Eukaryota > Viridiplantae > Streptophyta > Magnoliopsida > Asterales > Asteraceae > Helianthus > Helianthus annuus. The sequence continues at coordinate 97,012,463 of NC_035435.2, read as the reverse complement.
TTTAACAATTTGACAAATTTAAACTTTTGCAGAATCGATCTGAAAGATTTAGCATTTAGTATATCTGATGACCACTTGAAAATATAACTTTCAAACAAACTCTTCCCAAACCTGTTCGTCATGTTTAGCACTAGAATTTTGAAAATCAGCTTTTCATCATCAGTTGTCGAAAATCTTTTTGTATTTTCAAAACTTTATGCTAAAACACACTGAAACTCTTTTTGGATTTGTAGGATCGCGTATGAACCTGAACGAGTCGTTCAGAGGAGTTTTAATCAGTTTCAGGTGCGGAAAACAAGAAACTGACTTCGAAACAGCAAGCAATTCACTTTAAACACTAGTCTGATTGATATATATAACAGATTACAATCAATAGGAAAACCGGCAGCACCTCGGTATCCAAATTCCGAAAAGATACAACTGATTACGCTTGAACAACTATATATAGGGCAGGGGTTCCGCTTGAAGTGGCATGATCAATTTCAAGTGGAATCACTTGATTGTGATTTCGCTTGAAACTGATCAAAGTCATTTCAAGCGGAATCAAGCAGTTCAAGCGAAATCAAGCATTTCATCACTAAATTCTTGTATTATCTCGTACAACGTGCCCTAATTTAACAATCTAGACTAAGACTCGATACAAGACGAAGTCGACAGATGCATGCACTAACAGACTCCCCCTCAGATGTTGACGAGTCTTACGGTGTCAAGTCTTTGCAACTTCAGTCTTTATCAGTCTCTGGGCTTTACTCTTTCTATCAGCATCAACAGACTCCCCCTAACAATGTGCTGGCATTCCTTAAGCTCATCAGCATCATCTGCTTCAGGATCGTAGTTTGACACTCATTCTTCATTCAGAATCTTCAGGTATCGGAAACCTGGCTCTTTAACACAAGCTTTACAGGATCGATCAACCTGACTCTTCAAAAGATTGTTCTAAGATCATGTCCTGGCTCTCATCCAACTCAGGATATCTGCACAATCTCTACCTCAAAGTAAATTTCACAATTATAAACACTAATATGTATGCACCAAACCAAACTCTCCCTAAAATTTAACCTAAAAGATTTGTCAATGATAATCCTGATGAACCACTTGCAGATTTGATTAAACCACATTTGATTAAGAACAGACTCCCCCTCACAAAATGGTCATCAAGTTTAGCACTTGGAATTTTGAATAATCAGCTTACCAATACCAGTTGTCGAAAATCTTTTTGAATTTTTTCAAAATTTATGCTAAAACACACTAAAAATCTTTTTGTCTTTTGAAATAAGAGAAATGTAATTCAATAAAAGAAAATATTTACATACAATATTTTTGTGAGTTTGTGTAAGAGGATCATATCAGTTTATGAGACAAATCACTAACACCGTTAAGTTACATTTCATTTTAAGTTCTAAACAATTCACTTAGATTGACAGTATAGTGATCCACTTAAATTTTCACACAGAGTTCGACTGATCCGAGATACGAGATTAATGTCTTAACAACTTAAACTTATTCGCGTGTCCCACTACTTGAATGTACTCCCGTATCCAGATCCCAATATTCAGTCTTACAGGTGAGTATACCTAGATGATATCTGTAAGGGGTTAGGTGCGAAACCGTGAGAGCTCAGGTCAGAACTTCCGTTTAGCAGAGAGATGACGGTTCGACTTTAAGTATGTCCCCTTTAGAGGATCTTTTCTTCAACAACAATGACTGTCAATTTTATTGTTTCATCATTTTGCTGAGGGCGAGCTTATATTTCAAAGCATTTGCAGAAAGTATTATACGGGGACTAGGTCAGAATTTCCATTCAGCAGAAGTCTCGGGATAATACCCCAGATATCACTGAGTATAAAGACCTAGTATTTCAGAAAGAGGGACCTTTCAAACAAGATTTCGGGGGTTACCCATATATCCAAGAAGTTGTTCCCCACGATATAAGCAAGTTTGAAATTTTTAGATTTATATCTCGTCACAATTTACTAAATGAGCAAAAACCTACTGGCATATCATCAGTGAGATTGTTTATCACATTTTTTCTTTACATTTCTTTAGCATGCTGTGACAGTCCACTGATGTAATATCATTTCCCCTTTTATACAACAAAACTCGTTTTTTTATTTTATCATGTTTTTGGCTTTTTCAAATTTTCTAATGTTTTTGGATTTTCTGAAAGTTCTACTCCCCCTAAAATGCAAACACAATTAAAGAAATTTGAAAAACAAATTGAGCTCTTGACCCACTTTGAAACAAAATTTGAAAACAAAACTATACAAGTAAAGTGACAACCGATATCGAATTGCTTCAAATCGCCATCCACTAGGCATAAACAATCAGAACTCCCCCTTTCAACAAACTATTTTCTCATTATGATTTCAAAACACTTAAGTTTGTTTTGATCAAAATGATTTTTCCGGAAAATAGGTTTTGTTTTAACCACTTGTAGGGTCGGGTTCATCATCTTGTTCATTCAATCGCATAAATGAGGATTTCATCAAGTTCAAACTAATGACCTTGACGAATCACTTGTAAGATCCAACCTCTTACCACTTGTAAGAATATCCAAATCATATAACCACTTGTAGGAATAAACATCTACACAAACCATTTTAACAATCAAGATGCCGATTCCTGCTTCGCACTTAACAACCTGGAAGTTCCGGCATAGTCCATCACCTGTAAAATTTAAAAATTTTAAGATTCATTTCACAAAAACAAATTTAATAAGAATGATGCTGATTCCTGATTCACGATTACAAACTTGGGATCTCCGGCAAGTCAGGTGTTTCAAGCAAAGAAAATGTCCACCCAAGCCTGACCAGCCATGGGTGAATCAATTCATCAGCAGTTGGGGTGTAAGTTGCTTTCTTTGTGGCATAAAAGTATTTTACCCCTTTTTCCTTTCCATCGATCATCTTCCCAAAAATTTTCTTTACATTTCCATTAAAAGCCTTCTCAACATCAAATTCATCCTTTTCAGAATAAAATTGATTCGAGATCTCAACTTTTCCGACTTTTGATTTAAAATTTTCAGTCCTCAATGGTGGAAAGTTCTCATCATCCATTTTCAGAACTGATTTTTCACTCTTTTTCACAACATGTGGCTCCTCTGATTTTGTGGAATCAGATTCATCGCCAGATTTTAGTTTAGACTTCTTAACAACCCACTTTTGGTTGTCAAGCTTCACACTTCTTCTGTAAAATCTCTTAAAACATTCACCAACTTCATATGTTGAATTTTTGAACACTTTAAACCTCTCAGTTGGTGGTTCAGTTTTATCAACAACAACTTCTTTCAGTTTTCCAGAAACTCCCTGTTTTGTATTGGTTGCTTTTGGACAGTTCCATGCAATATGACCAACATAATTGCATCTGAAACAGGTTCTGGTTTCTTTTCTTTGAACTTCATTCTTCTTTTTCTCAGCAAGAAATTCTTGATTCGATTGTTTCCAGAATGAGCTCTTCTTTTCTTCCTCAGCAGATGGACCTGAAACAAATTTTGTATTTTTAGAAATTTTCTCATTTTTATAGTTTTCTGGTGGAATAAAACCAAGACCTTTCTTTTTGAAATTACCGTTATAGTTTGGTTTCTTTTGAAAACCAGAACCAGAACTGTAACCTTTTTTTCTTGTTTAAACGTTGTGTAACTCTTGAAGTGTATTTTTTAGGTTTTCCAGTAAGATTTAAATCTTTTATTTCAGAAATATTAATTTCTGTCATTTTGAAAACCTTTTTGATCATGTCAAATCGAACACTTCTTATTGGAAACTCTTTATCAAAATATAATTTGTCAGAATCATTCAAAGTATATGCAACTTCAAATGTTTCGTCATCCAAATTAGATTTTGACAACAAAAATTCTCTACTATACACCCGTTTTCCCGACGATTTCGAACTCTTTTCGAACAAACTCGAACTCTCGACAGACTGACACGAACTTTTGGACTCGGATTTTGACTCTGACTCCTCATCCTTATCCAACACCTGATCGACCATTCTTTTAATTAATTCGGACTCATGATCTGTGTCAGACGCTGTGAACGTGATGTCAATATTGTCTGGCAACACATCGGTTAACTCGGACTCTAACTTTAAATTGACTGCCTTTTTAACTTGTTCCTCATTCGGTTTTCTAGGTGAGTACCCTCCCCAAATTGGAGGCGGACACTTATTATAACAGACACTCTGTTTCTTACCAGTATCCTTTTTCTTCTTTGACTCCTTTTCTTCATCTTTAAACGCCTCAAAACCTGCAACAGTAGGATAAATTCTGTCAATTAAGTAATCAGAACTTGTATAACTTCTTAGTAAACGTCTGATTCTTTCGTTTTCAACTTTTTCACCATCCAACTCTTGCTTCCATTTCGCACATTCTTCAATATAAAAATTTATCTCTTTCTGCTTCGACATCATAGTTGCATTCATCATTTTCAAAGCATTTTCTCTTTCTGTGTTTGTCTTTTGCAAACTGTTCACTGTTCTGTTCAACACATCATATGATTCTTTTAAATTCTTGACATCGAACAACAACTTTTCTTTTAACTTTTCTGATTCACTAAACCTCTCATCTTTTTCTTCACATTGTTTGCAGGATTCTAAACATGTAAGACAAGGTTTTGTGACTTCAACTATCTTTTCGACCTCTACAATCTTCTCAATCACCTTTTCTACTTCAACTATCTTCTCAACAATCTTGATTTCTTTCCTGTCTTTTGCAGCTTTTCTTTCTTTGAGTTTCTTTAGTTTATCTGCAAAATAAAATTCAAAACTGTCAGAAGATAAATGAGTTTTTCCAACATTTATCTGTTCAATTTCCTCATCATCATCACTTGTATCTGATGGATTGTTTTCAGATGAAACAGATCCTTCATCTTCCCTTTTCTCTTCATCCGATAACACTGCTATCCATTCCTTCATCAACTCTGGTTTCTGAACAATCTGAGCAATGAAAGCTTGAAGATTGGTGTCAGCTGGAATGTACTTGTCCCAGCTAAAACCTGGAACCACTTTCTCATCATCTTGATCAATAATGCCATAATAAGCTTTCTTGTTCGCATCTTCGATCATTTTTCCATGTGCAGTTTGTGAATCCTTTTGATGATGCGGTTGATTTGTGATTCGTTGATAGATAGCCTTCCGATAATAATCATCTTTTCCAAAGGGACTCTTTGCTCCACTAGGCTCCTGATTTTTGCACTCTCTTTTGAAATGGCCTCTTTCCCTGCATTTAAAACAAGTAACTTTAGATTTATCAAAACCTAAAGCTGAAAGGTGAGCATCCAAAAAATCATTTCGTCCTGTAATCATTTTGAACTTTTCAGCTCTTCTCAGGACACTAGCTAAAGCCCATTTTATATCCATAAGCTCCAACTCTTCTGCATCAACCTGGTCATAATCTTCCTTTGTTAGCATTGGATTGCCAATTTTCCCAGCAATCAAACCTTCATAAGATTCTAACGCAGTAACCAGCAAAGCCATATGATTTTTCACAACTTCTTCCGAGAAATTCTGTCCATTTTGAAGATGTAATGCCACATTGCACTGAATCATATGCCCATTGCCAACATTCGGACTTTGAACACTTGGAGGATTAACATTTAAAAATCCACTAGTGTTGACTGAACTTTGACTGACTGAGCCAGATGAATTTCCTGCACTAAATGAGGTTTGGATCTTTGGACTTGCTTCAGCAATTTGAAAATTTCCTTTATAATACAATTTGATATCTTGTTGATTGCTTGAACTGTTCATTCTTGCAATCTTCTGCTGTTCAAGATCCTGTGCCTCCAGCTTTTCAATAAACTGACCAATCGACAACCTACTAAACTGTCCAGAATTTTTCAGAATCATCAGATAAGTACCCCATTCCTTCTGTGGTAAAGCGTCAGCTAGCTTTTCAACCCATTCTGCTGGAGTTTTAGTGATCTTCAGCTGAGACATGGTACGCACAAGATGACAATATCTCTCAACGAGAGTCTTTGTAGTTTCACCTGGCATGCTAGTAAATAACTCAAACTCCTTTTTCAGCAATGCAGCTTTACTCTGTAGCATCTCTGTACTTCCTTCAAATTTCTTTTCAAGTGCTTTCCATATCGAATACGCATTTCCATCATGTTGAAGCAAAACAAATATATCCTCTTTGACAGCTTGCTGCAACAGACTTATCATCATTTTCTCTCCTTTATAACTTTCTCTCTCTTGGTCTGTGAATTCTGATATGATTTTATCAACATTCATAGCAGTCTGTGGTTTGGTATATGCTGTTTCAATGCTTTCCTAAGCTTTTAAATGATTTGCTTGAACCCAGTTTTCAAATCTTTCTTTCCAACTATGGTACTCTTCAATTCCCATGAGTTTCAGGGGTTTTTGCATTATTCCAGTTTCATTTTCCATGTTCAAATTCTTAGCAATGTTAGCAGTAGTAACCGGGGTTGTAGCAAACACATTGTAAAATTCAGAATCCATGTTTCGGAAACACGTTTTTCAATAACAACACTTCAAGCGAAATAACCAGAATGTTCTTAAGAGAAATCACCAACTAATTGATTCAAGCGGAATACCCACAAATCAGTTTGGAGCGAAATCAACAGCAACTTTTTCAAGCGAAATACCAATTCACAGTTTCAAGCGGAATCAGCAGTAATCACTTTGGAGCGGAATCAGGACAATTTGGAGTGGAATCAGAACTCCTTTGAAGCGGAATAAGGTAAACTCAAGCGAAATCACAGATTTCGCTTGAAAATCTCAAGCGGGATAAGCAATTTCGAGCGGAATCACAATGTTATTCGTTCAAGCGGAATCTAGTCTAAGGTCCATTTTACCACTTTTTAGTCCAAATTTTTCTCTCAAACTTTCAAGGGTTTGTCAATATGCAATTTTACACAAACTGTGAAAAATTGATCCAATTTTAACCGTGAAATTTTGATCTACTGAAGAAAGAAGATGTAGAAGTCAGAAAACACAACAAAAACCAGCTGAATTCGGTAGAACTCCTCCTCCTGAGCTCTGATACCACTTGTAGGATCGTGTATGAACCCGAACGAGTCGTTCAGAGGAGTTTTAATCAGTTTCAGGTGCGGAAAACAAGAAACTGACTTCGAAACAGCAAGCAATTCACTTTAAACACTATTCTGATTGATATATATAACAGATTACAATCAATAGGAAAACCGGCAGCACCTCGGTATCCAAATTCCGAAAAGATACAACTGATTACGCTTGAACAACTATATATCGGGCAGGGGTTCCGCTTGAAGTGACATGATCCATTTCAAGCGGAATCAAGCAGTTCAAGCGGAATCAAGCATTTCATCACTAAATTCTTGTATTATCTCGTACAACGTGCCCTAATCTAACAATCTAGACTAAGACTCGATACAAGACGAAGTCGACAGATGCATGCACTAACAGGATTTTTAATAGAAGAAATGCAGTACAAAAATATCTACATACAGTATTTTTGTGAGTTTGTGTAAGAGGATCATATCAGTTTATGAGACAAATCACTAACACCGTTAAGCTTTAAACATTTTACGTTCTAAACAATTCACTTAGATTGTCAGTATATTGATCCACATAAATTTTCACACAATGTTCAACTGTTTCGAAATACGAGATTAATGTTTTAAGCACTTAAACTTATTCGCGTGTCCCCCCACTTAAATATAATCCCGTATCCAGATCCCAATATTCAGTCTTACAGGTGAGTATACCAAGATGATATCCGTAAAAGGGTTAAATGCGAAACCGTGAGAGCTCAGGTCAGAAATTCCGTTCAGAAAGAGATGACGGCTCGTCTTTTGGTGTGTTCCCTTTAGAGAATCTTTTCTTCAACAGCACATGATTAGCATTTTCCAATGTTTTATCATTTTTGTATTGAGGGCAATGCTATATTTCAAGCAAGCAGAAAGTATTATACGGGGACTAGGCCATTGCTTCCGCAAAATCAGAAGTCCCGGGATAATACCCCAGATATCACTGAGTATAAAGACCGAGTATCTCAGAAAGAGGGACCTTTCAAACAAGATTTCGAGAGTTACCCATATATCCAAGAAATGTTCCCCACAAGATAAGCAAGTTTGATTTTTAGGTTTATATCCCGAAAACAATTTACTGAATGTGCAAAAACCTACAGACACATCCTCAGTGAGACCGTTTATCACATTTTAACTTTTCAATTCTTTAGCATGTTGCGATAGTCCACCGATGTACTATCATTTCCTCTTTTTCACAACAAAACTCATTTTTTATTTTATCATGTTTTTGGCTTTTTCAAATTGTCTAATATGTAAGAAATTTGAAAACAAACTGTACAATCAAAGTGACAACTGATTTTCAAGCTTCAATTCGCCATCCACTTGGCATAAACAATCAGAACTCCCCCTCACAACAAACTATTTTCCCATTAAGATTTCAAAACACTTAAGTTTGTTTTTATCAAAATAGTTTTTCCGGAAAATAAGTTGTGTTGGTTTTACCACTTGTAAAATTGGGGTTAGATCATCACATTGCTCTTTTCAAACACTTTGAACAATACCAGTAGAAGAAAATCAAGTACAACTTAATGTCCCTGATTTACCACTTGAAGATCGAAATATCACAGCTACCAACCTATGAATTTCTCAAGAAAGATGCCGATTCCTACTCCCCAATTACCAACCTGGGAGTTCCGGCAAGTTAGGATTTCAGTTAGGAAATACTTTTCCCCAAGCCTGACCAGTCTTGGGAGATTCTGGTACACATCTATCCCACCAACATTTTGATTTGTAAAATTCTTTTGCACCTTTTACTTTCCCATCAACCATCTTCCCGAAAATATGTTTAAGTTTTCCATTAAACACTTTTCAGCATCAAATTCTTTCTTATCAGCAAAGAATTGACCTGAAATTTCAGTTTTACCAACCTTCTTCTTTAAATTTTCCTTTGACAATGTTGGAAAATTTTCATCGTTTAACTCAGGAACGGAATTTACAACCTTTTTCTCAACCAAAGACTCCTCTGATTTATGGAATCAGATTCATTGTCAGAACTACTTTCAGATTTAACAAGCCATTTTTGTTTGTTCAAATCACCTTTCCTTTTGTAAAAACGTTTTATGTTTCACCAACTTCAGAAGTCGATTTATCATAATTTTCTTTTGATTGTTCTGGTTTACTAACACATTTCCTTCTCATTTCAGAGTTAGAAGAAACTTCCTGTTTTGTATAATTTGATTCATGGCAGTTCCAAGCAATGTGTCCAGCCTTTTGACACTTGAAACAGGTTCTTCTGTCAACTCTTGGAGCAAATTTCTTCACATTCTTCTTTATTTCAGCAAGGAACTCTTGATTAGACTGTTTCCAGAATGGTTTCTTCTGCTCTTCATCAGAACATCCTCCTGCAACAAATGTTGTTTTTGGTTTATTATTTTTATAATTTTCTAAAGAATTAAAACCAAGACCTTTCTTTTTGAAATTACTGTTATGGTTTGGTTTCTTTTGAAAATCATAACCACAACCGTAACCCATTTTCCTGTTTACTCTTTGTTGAATTCTTGAAGAAGTGTACTTATTAGGTTTTCCATCAAGATTAAACTCTTTTATTTCAGAAATATTAATTTCTGTTAATTTGATAACCTGTTTGATCATTTCAGTTTTTACACTTCTTATTGGAAATTCCTCATCAGAATATAATTTGTCTGAATCATTCAAAGTATAAGCTACTTTAATTGATCCATCATTCAAATTAGATTTTGACAATAGGAATTCTTTATTATAAACCCGTTTGACTGGTGAACTCGGACTCTTTTCTGACAAACTCGAACTTTCAGACTTAGACTCCGGTTTTGACTCTTCATCCGTATCCAACACCTGATCGACCACTTTCTTTAACAACTCAGACTCATGATCAGTGTCAGATGCTGTGAATGTGACATCAATATTGTCTGGTAATTCATCAATGATTTTAGACTTTAACTTGATGTTGAGAGCCTTATTTACTTGTTCCTCATTTGGCTTTCTGGGAGAATAACTCTCATAGATCGGGGGCGGACATCTGTTATACCTGACACTTTGTTTCTTACCAGTATTAGCATCTTCAGTCTTTTTCTCCTTGAATGCCTCAAGACCTGCAATAGTAGGATAAACACGATCAATCAAATAATCACATGTTGTATAGCTCAACAATAATCGTTTAATCCTTTCACTCTCAATCTTCTCAAGTTCCAACTCCTGCTTCAGTTTAGCACAATCTTCAATATACTCATTGATGATCTTCTGCTTCATCGTTAATGTTGAGCTCATTTTTGACGTAGCAGCATCAATTTCTGAGTTTGTCTTTTTCAACCCATCAACTGTTTTGTTCAACACATCGTATGACTCTTTCACATACTTCACATCAGACAGTAAATTCTCTTTCAGCTCTTCCAGCTCACTAATCTTCTTGTCTTTCTCCTCACAATGTTTGCAAGACTCCAAATCCTTTCAAACATGGTTTTTCAACTTCAACCACCTTTTCAATTATTTTTTCAACCTCGATAGTCTTTTCAACTTCAATGAATTTCTCAACTTCAACAATTTTTTCTACTTTGACGATTTTCTCTATTTCGACAAGTTTTTCTACTTCTACTAATTTTTCAACTACTTTCTTAGTTGCTGGTTCAACGTTTGCTTCTCCAGCTTCTGTCTTTGCCTTTTCATCAGCTAGCATTTTTGCTGCTTCCAGCTCTCTCCTCAATTTGGCAATCTTCTTCTGATTCAGCATCTCAACTTTATCTGCAAAAAAGAAATTAAAACTGTCAGGATCTATACCTTTTCTTGCTTTGTTAAGATATTCTTCCTCATGATTGTTGGACCGTTGTTTTGACCCGAAAAGTCAGCCGAGACAGTTCATCATCACATATAAAGGCGGAATCAGTATATATGACGTTACAACAGCTTGTCCTTTCAATTCCATTGCTTTTATTGCTTTCTAAGTAAATTTTGACAGAGTTTCGCTCCAGAGCACATACACCATTACTAGATCCGCTCAAACTGATCCCCTATATATAGGCTAGGGTGGTTCGCTCATATGGACAACCATATGAGCGGACCTGTATCAATGTCACAAAAGCGAACCCACTAACTACCCTATAAGCGAACCTACCATGACCCTATGAGCGGACCTGTATCTAAAATGTACATATAAGCGAACCTATTACATTTAAACATGATTTTGACTATCTAGACCCTCTGTTGACCTATCTTGACCTAAGACTTCACTTAGACGTAGTCAACAGACATCCCATGCATCAACAGACTCCCCCTTGGATGTTGACGTAGTCTTTATCAGTTTTCAGATCCTGAGTCTTCGGTCTTGGTCTTTTCTTCCAACTCTGTCTTCTCCTCATAAGCATTCTTCACAGGTTTCAGAATTAACACCTGGCTCTAACTTCCATCTTCCCTTTAACAGTTGATCCAGACTCCCCCTTTCACAGACTCCCACTCTCAGTATGCTGGGATCTGAGATATCTGGGTCAAGCTTTGACAGTTTGCCTCCGTTGGGAATAATGAAGTCTCCAAACCTGTTACTCAACCAATAACATTACGATCTATCTTTTCAATCAATAAAACACAAACTCAATCAGCTTTAGAAATCCACTCAAGTATTCAAGTTCAAATTAATGACCCTAATCACTTGATTAATCTACCAAGTTCAATTTAATGACCCTGGTTGATATTTTGACGAAACCAAACTGATTTAGTAAAATCATTTTCAACTTTTTCTGAAAATAACAAGTATCAAGTTAATGAACTTATTTTTGACTTTGAAAACAATCAAACTTCCAATAATTTAAGCTCTCCTCATTCTTCAGCTCAGAATCTCCTGCATCTGCTTCATCTTCCTAGAATCCGACAATCAACTTTCCACTCTGGTTTGTCTAAAATAAAGCAGAAATAAAATCTTTTTGGATTTTTAATGTGATCTAAACTAAGAAATGAAATAACAGAAAACTTAAATTGCAGAAAGTAAACTATTTACAAGTTTATTTTTGGCGAGCGTGTCAGGGAATCATATCAGCTTTTCAGACAGATTACAAGTACCGTTAAGCTACATTTCATACTCAGACTTAAACAATTCACCTCGATTGTCGATATACTGATCCATCTTAAATTCTCATACAAATTTCAATCTATTCAAGATACAGTTTAAGTGTCTTAAGAACCTAGATCAATTCATGTGTCCCACCTCTTGAATATACTCCCGTATCCAGAATCCTGGATATTCAGTCTTACAGGTGAGTATACCACAGATGATATCTGTAAGGGGTTAGGTGCGAAACCGTGAGAGCTCAGGTCAGAACTTCCGTTCAGCAGAGAGATGACGGCTCGACTTTTGGTGTGTCCCCTTTAGAGGATCTTTTAGCATTACTACAGCAGCGATTATCAATTTTATTGTTTCATCAGCTTGCTGAGGGCGATGCTATGTTTCAAGCATTTTGCAGAAAGTATTATTCGGGGACTAGGTCAGTACTTCCATACAGCAGAAGTCCCGGAATAATACCCCAGATATCACTGAGTATAAAGACCTAGTATCTCAGAATATGGGACCTTTCAAACGAGATTTCAGGGGTTACCTATATATCCAAGTAGTGTTCCCCACGAATTTCACAAGTTTGAAATTTTAGGTTTATATCCTGAATAAATCTACTAAATGTACGAAAACCTATCGACACATCGTTAGTGAGACTGTTTAACTCATTTTGACTATCCAAATCTTTAGCAAACTGTAATTGTCTAGCTGATGTACTATCATTTTCCCTATATACACAAGCTCTTTTTAAATTTTATCATGTTTTTGGATTTTTCATTTTTTACTGTTTTTGTATTTTCTGAAAATAAACTATGTAAAACTATCTATCTCCCCCTAAATACCAAAACACGTAAAAAATCGACAAACCATCGCAGATTGTTTCTCGTCTTCATCCGCAACAGTACTCTCATCAACGCTCACAATTCCATCCGACACCGAAAGCAATTTCATACCATTAAGTTTTAACAAATATTGAAACCGATTTTTATCAAAAGCTTTGGTATGCAAATCAGCTTTTTGTTCGTCAGTGTGGATTTTCTCAATTCGTATCAACTTTTTCTCGAAGCAATCGCGAATAAAGTGATGACGAATCTCTATATGTTTAGTTTTAGCGTGATGTACTGGATTTTTAGTAATATTTATTGCGGCCTCATTATCAACAAACAGAGGTGTGTTAAGAAACTGCAAACCGTAGTCGCGCATCTGTTGCTGTATCCACAGGATCTGAGAGCAGCAACTGCTAGCAGAAACGTACTCCGCTTCACATGTAGATAGCGCCACAGACGTTTGTTTCTTACACTGCCAGGTAACCAATCTAGGTCCAAAGAACTGGCATCTTGCAGTTGTTGATTTCGCGTTGACTTTGCAGTATCCGAAATCCGAATCGGAATACCCTTCGAGCGTAAAATCGCCTTTCCTAGGATACCATAACCCCAATGACGGAGTACCTTTCAGGTAACGTAATATCCTCTTGACAATAATCATATGCGATGCTCTCGGGTTAGACTGAAATCTTGCTACGAGGCACGTTGGGTACATGATGTCAGGACGTGAAGCAGTCAGATACATCAAAGAACCGATCATGGAACGGTAAAACGTTTCATCAGCCCTGTCTCCGATGAGATCTGGGTGAATCCCATGATTAGTCGCAAGTGGAGTAGCAGCTGGAGTAGAACTTGACATTCCAAATTTCTCTAGAATATCATGCACGTACTTCGTTTGATAAATGAAAATTCCCTCAGGAAGTTGTTCAACTTGTAGACCCAGAAAGAATTTCATCTCCCCCATTGATGACATTTCGAATTTCTGCTTCAACACCTGTTCAAAATCTTTGCACAATTTCTCATTCGTTGACCCAAAAATTATATCGTCCACATAAATTTGTACTATCAGAAGATGACCATCAACGACTTTAGTGAAGAGAGTGGCATCCACTTTTCCACGTATGAACTGGTTAGCGAGTAGGTGTTGAGACAAAGTCTCGTACCAGGCTCTCGGTGCCTGATGTAGACCATACAACGCTTTGTCCAGCAGATAAACTTTGTTCTTGTGGATTGGGTCAGTAAAGCCCGGCGGCTGACCAACATAAACCTCCTCTTTGACCTTCCCATAAAGAAACGCTGATTTTACATCCAACTGATATACTTTGAAATTCTTCCAAGACGCAAATGCTAGGAAAATTCTGATAGCCTCTAGTCGTGCGACAGGAGCATAGACTTCTGTAAAATCAATCCCCTCCTGTTGACTAAAGCCCTGAACAACGAGTCGAACTTTGTTCCTCACAACCACTCCTCTATCGTCCCTCTTATATTTGAAAACCCATTTTGTATTGATTTTCCTTTGACCATCCGGCAAATCAACTAACTTCCACACCCCTAATTTTTCAAACTGACTTAACTCTTCTTGCATCGCTATGACCCAAGAGTCTTCAGTAAGCGCCTCTTTGTAAGTTCTCGGTTCAACCTGCGAGATAAAACAACTTAATGAAAATTCAGTTTGTGAAGGTGCTACTGTAGAATAAAAACATGTAAGGCCCTGGTCAATTTGACGTCTCGTGCGAATGCCCGATTGCAATTCTCCTATGATCAACTCTTCTGGATGATAAGAAAGAGTTCGCGGCATCACTTCGCTTGGAACTTCTACATTTCCCTCCAGATTAGTAACATTCTGCTCTGCATCTTGTTCACCAACTTGGTTTGTTTGACTTGACAACTGGATCTGCTCCCCCTCAAGATCTGAATCACCATGGTCAAATACTGGCATGTTATCAGCTTCTTGATCATCATTCACCTCCGACTGATTACCAGGAGCAACTTCATCATATGTTCACCAGCATTACTAGGACCTGCTTCATCATCATTTGAAGTCTCCCAAGGTCTTCCAGAATACTCTGCTGGGAACCTGAGCTGTGACTCATACTCTCGCAAAATATCCAGCTCATCAAAGAAATCTTCTTCTTCCTCTGATTCTTCTCTCATGTCAAACGAATCCCAAAGTTTGTCATAACTATATCTCCATGAATCACCAGGATTCTGTGGCGGCATAGTGTACCCCTGACATTCAACATTCGCTGCTTCAATAATCCGCTTCTCACTTGGAACGAAGACACGCCGTGTAGGACTTGAATAGCCAACAAAGATACCCTCAATGCTCTTCGGACCAAACTTTCCATTAGGCTCTATCACCGTACAGGGAGACCCAAACGGTTCTAGATACTTCAAATTCGGCTTGCGGTTATTGATTAGCTTAAAATACGTCTTGTTGAACTTCTTTACAGTAAGAACTCTATTGAGAGTATAGCATGCAGCAGAAACAGCTTCAGCCCAGAAATTAATTGGTAACTTAGAATCTGCAAGCATCGTTCTGGCTGTCTCAATTAGCGTCCGGTTTTTGCGTTCTGCAACTCCATTCTGCTGCGGAGTGTACGGAGCACTAAACTCATGCAGTATACCTCTTTCATCACAAAATTCTTCCATCTTACTGTTTTTGAACTCAATACCATTATCACTGCGAATTCTACAGATAGGCCTTTGGTACAGATTCTCAATTCTTTTAAACAATGCCATCAGGCTGTCAAACGTTTCGTCTTTTGATTTCAAAAACATAACCCATGAAAATCTGGAATAATCATCAGTCATGACCAAACAGTAGGAATCTCCTGTTATACTTTTGACATTCACTGGACCGAACAAATCCATGTGAAGTCGTTCCAATGGTCTTGAAACTGAATTGACTTGCTTTATAGGGTGTGACTTTTTCTTCTGTTTGCCTTTGACACAACTTATACACTCCCCTTCCAGATGAAAACCTTTGACATGCACTCCTGTAACTAAATCGTTATGCACCAAGTGATTCATCTTCCTTAGGTGAATATGTCCCATCTTTCGGTGCCATAATCTTGATTCTTTTTCCGTTGCTCTGGACACAAAACAATGAGCCTGACCCGTGGTTGTAGTAGCGACGCTCATGTCCAACACGTACAGATCATTGACCCTTGGTGCCCTCATGATGATCCATTCCTCAGGTATCACAAATCCCGGTTTCAAGATCAAACATTCTTTGTCGGTGAAATGAGTAGTATACATCCTGTCACAGATCTAGGAGATACTCAGCAGGTTGTTCTCCAGCTCAGCGATGTAGTTAACCCTCTCAAACGTTACAATGCCATTCGATAACGTTCCTTCACCTATGATCCTACCTCCTTGATTACCTGCAAAACCCACGTAACCACCGTTAATGTTATTCACATCATATAGTAACGCAGACTTCCCTATCATATGTCTCGATGCTCCACTATCCATGATCCACCTGGATACAAGTTTTGGAAGATCCTGCACATAACAAATCATCACTTAAACAACTTCAAGAAAGATGCCGATTCATGCTTCGCAATCCAGGAAGCTCCGGCAATTCAAACTGTTTAATCAAACATGGTGTCCACCCAGGCCTCATCAGCCTTAGGTGTAACCTTGACTCTTGCAATTTGAATTTTAAAATTTTCAGCCTTGAGAGGTGGAAAATTTGCATCATAATCAACCGTAATTGATTCTTCAGCCTTTTTCACCTCAGAAGTTGAAACTTTCTTCCCAACTTTCGATTCAATTTTAGGTTTCCACACCTGTTGAGTTACTGCAACCCTTTTGTAAAATGTGTCATTTTTAATTACCGACTTCTTTACGGGTTCATTTTTCACTTTTAAGTTGTCAATTTTAACATTTTTCTTCTCAACAACCTTCTTCTCAACAAACATCGGTGCTTTACCCTTCACATCAACCTTCTTCTGTTGAATTTTCACAGCTTCAGTCTTAGGCTTCACATAAGTACACTTTCGTGCAATGTGACCAACCTTATCACACCTAAAACAAGTACGAGTATCAGCTACTCGACTCGTGCCTTCAGACTGAGCCTGTGAAGCTCTCTTCTCAAAAAATTCTTTATTAGATTTTGAAAAAAATTCTTTTTCTTCGTCAGCAAGTGAACTTGAACTGTTCACAAACTTTTTCTTCTCGACAAACCTCTTGTTTGGAACATTTCTTTTCTGATACGGTTTACCCCCTGATAACCACCCGACCAATTGTTTCTGTTGTTATTATAAAAACGCGGTGGATAAATAGATTTCTTGTTATAAACCTTTTCTTTCACAAATTTCATTTTATCTTTCTTTTGACACAGATTATTCACTGCTGACAACTCAACTTCAACAAGTTTGAAAACATTTGTCAATTTGTTCATGTTAACATTCTCGATCGGAAACTCTGAATCCGAAAACAACTTATCCGAACCCATCATCTTGTACATGACAAGGTATGATTCTTCATTTAAGTTGTTTTTGGACTGTTGTTCCGGAATGTATTTGTCCAGAAAACACCCATCCTCCTCAGAAGTGTCACAATCCGGTTTAAGCACTTTGTCAACCACTCTTTTTACCACATCATTCTGGACACTATCGTCATTGGAAGACGTGAACATGACATCAATGTTCTCAGGAAGTTGCACTTCACTTCCCTCCTCAAGTTCAACCAACCCAGATTCCTTTTTAGTGTAATTATGCAAAATTGGCGGTGGAACTTTGTGAAACCCTACACCGGTACCGTCAGAAAACACATCTTCGCCAGCTTTGTTTTTCCCTATACGTTTAGGAACAATGTTCTGCAACACAAAGCTTGCGGAGCTATAACTGTTAAGTTTCAACTGAATTCGCTCGTTCTCAATTTCAGCTTCTTGAACTTTAAGTTTCAATTTAGCGATTTCATCCAGTTGTTTATTAATTGATTCTTCTTTTACTCTTACCACAGCTCTCAGATGTTCGTTTTCTTTAAACATTTTACCATTTCGATCATCACTTTCTTTAACAGTGCTTTTGAGTTTTTCAAATTTTTCAGAAATCTTACGGTTTTCAAGAATTAACTTTTCATTTTCATTTTTAACTTTTTCATGATCAATTTTATCTTTTTCAATTTGACCAGTTAATTTTCTAATCCATTCAGTTGAAGCTTTCACAGTTTTGTCACGACCAAGTATTTGATCCTCAACACTTCTGACCTTCGCTGTCAGATTTTTAATTTTTTCACTGTTGAGGTACGTGACAGTGCTACAAAAATTGCATTCTTTGGTACAATTTTTGCAGTCAGCATTTCCATCGATCTTTTTACCTGACGCATTTGTTGAAGCACTTGGACTGACTTGGCCCTTAGACTCAGTCACAGAATTAGAGTCTACCTCAAGTGCTTTCGCAGCTAGCACTTTGTCAGCCATTTTTCCCAGGTTCTCTTCTGTCAACTCTTGCGTAGTATCGATGATGCCCGTATCAACCTTCTTTGATTTCTCGATTTCTTCTTTTTCTATCTTCTCTTTCTCCTCTTTTTCCTTTCTCTCTTTCTCTTTCTCTTCTTCAATCATTTTCTTGGTTGGCGTTCCCCACCATTTGTGTTGCCAGCACTCATCCTCTTCTTCATACTCCTTGATGATGGCCTCTATATCAAGTGTTTTGTCATCAATTGCAATGTTGCCATACGGATCAAGGTAGCACTCTCTGTCCGGATCCCATCTTTTCGCTCTTCTAGCTTCCAGAAATATACCAGAAATTCTAATGATTTTGTTTTGGGCAATCATTTTCCTATAATTATACTTCTGCTCTTCTGTTCGATTATCTTTCCACGGAATGGGCTCATTCTTTGCCATGAAAGCATAATCGACAACGTCTTCTTCCTGTAAAACTTCCTTACTCCAATCATACCCCTTATCATCGTAAATCACAGCCAGAGCCCTTGATTTGTCTCTATTATCTTCAGACTGCTTCAATCTAGGCGGCTCAGATTTATTCTGATGGTAGATTGCCTTTTTGTAATAATCATCTCGAAACGGATTGTCTGACTCATCAGCATACGCATTCCTGCATTCCCTCTTGAAGTGACCCTTCTGCTTACACTTAAAGCACGTCACCTTTGACTTATCGAACCCCAACTTTGTAGACGGACCACCGATCGTCTTTCTCCCGGTAATTTCCATGAAACACTGAGCACGTCGAACAGCACTCGCCATCGCCCAACGAATCAGCTCCATTTCTTCAGGATCTATCTGATCGTAATCTTCTTTCGTCAGATTTGTGTTCCCCATCTTACCAGCCACCAACCCTTCATAAGACTCTAGCACAGATGCCAAAAAGACCATCTGTTGCTTAGCCGACTCCTCATCAAAATTCTGTGCGTTCTTCAGATCTATCGTGATGTTGCAAGAAAACTTCGCATCAGAACGATTTGCAGAAGACGAAGATCCACTGTGATAACCACTGTGACTTCCGCTGCTTGGACTGCTTTGACTTTCTTTGCTTGCTGGAGATACATTCTCAGCTGAAAATGCAGTCTTTGGAGAAGTTGCTTTTGGCATCATGCTTTTTGGATAATAGAGATCCAAATTCTGCTGAGAAGAAGAGTGATTGACTTTGTAAGTTTTCTTCAGTTCCAGCTCGTGACTTTCAAGTCTCTCAATCACCAAATCTGGAGTCAATTTTTCAGGAGCAATAGTGTTCTTCAACATAAGCGCATAATATCTCCAATCAACCTCATCTGGTAATGAATCGAACAGTTTGTCAACTAGTTCTTCATCAGAAAACTTGATTTCATGTCTTGCTAATTCCAGCTTCAGATGACCGAACCTTTCTATCATTTTACAAGCCGATTCATTCTTTAGACATCCAAAAAGATCAAATTCTTTTCTAAGAAGCTTTCGTTTGTTTTTCACTATTTCCGAACTTCCTAGACATTTCTTTTCAAGCTTATTCCACGAATCTTTCGCATTTGAATAGTCTATTAAGGAAATAATATCCTCCCAAACTGATTGGAACAACAAGGCTACACACTTTTGTTCGGCTACAAAAGATTCAATTTCTTCAGCTGATGATAAAGTTTCTCCAGTTTTGTCTCCAAGTGTATATCCATTTTTCAGGCTTTTCCAACTTGCATACGCAAATGCCATCAACCAATCTTCAAATTTTCTCGACCACCGACTATACTCCTCGATAGCCATAAGCTTTGGAGGTTTGTTGAATGTTCCGAATGCACTCTCAGACTCCTAAGCTTCTTTCTTTTTCTTTCGGTGGATCCTCATTCATATTGCTCGACGACGTATCGTTGTTTCCGGAACTTCCCGTGAATGCGTACATGTCGCTGAACGGATTCATGAAAATATCATCCATTTTGATTGTTCCTGCAAAATCAACCGACACTTAGAGAAATTTTTCGAAGTTTAAAAAAAAACAGTGACAGATAAGCGGATCTATCTGCGTGAATGACAGATAAGCGAATCTGTATTGATCAGATAAGCGGACCAGTCAATGTTAGTTCGAGCGAACCCAAGTTTGTCCGAATAAGCGGACCGGATGAGCGAACCTGTCTCCTGATCAAATAAGCGAACCAGAAAATGTACGTTCGAGCGGACCTGTATGTGTCCGTTCGAGCGAATCTCTTAGTGAAGTTGTCTGAAAAGGCGAACCAGATTGATTATTTCGAGCGAACCACTAGTGAATTTCGAGCGAACCTAATTCAAATTCTTGTCCGAAAAAGCGAATCTACTATGTTCGAAAAAGCGGATCATAGTTTTACCCTGTTTTAACCATTTTTAGTCCGAGTTTTAGTCTGAAACTTCCTAGGGTTTGTTACTAGTAAGTTTTACACGTTATACTCCATTTTCAGACAATTTCAACCGTAGGAACCACTGTAAACCGAAAAAGTATGAGAGAAAGTGAGTAGAAAAGAGAGATTTCTGCAGATATAAGTTGTAGTAGTATGAACTCCTCGTCCTGAGCTCTGATACCACTTGTTGGACCGTTGTTTTGACCCGAAAAGTCAACCGAGACAGTTCATCATCACATATAAAGGCGGAATCAGTATATTTGACGTTACAACAGCTTATCCTTTCAATTCCACTGCTTTTATTGCTTTCTAAGTAAATTTTGACAGAGTTCGCTCCAGAGCACATACACCATTACTAGATCCGCTCAAACTGATCCCCTATATATAGGCTAGGGTGGTTCGCTCATATGGACAACCATATGAGCGGACCTGTATCAATGTCACAAAAGCGAACCCACTAACTACCCTATAAGCGAACCTACCATGACCCTATGAGCGGATCTGTATCTAAAATGTACATATAAGCGAACCTATTACATTTAAACATGATTTTGACTATCTAGACCCTCTGTTGACCTATCTTGACCTAAGACTTCACTTAGACGTAGTCAACAGACATCCCATGCATCAACAATCATCAGTATCAATATCACTTCCAAGATCTGGAAAAATTGGGATTCTTTTCTGACTAGCCTTATCTTTACCCAGAATTCTAGCAACAAGACCTGAACCAGGTGGAATATATTTATCCCAACTGAAACCTTCAGCCACTTTCTCATCGTCTTGATCAATGATACCAAAATAAGCTTTCTTATTTGTATCTTCGATCATTCTAGCATCAGCAGTTTGTGGTTCCTTTTGTTGAGTAATCTGATGAAAAATTGACTTCTGATAATAGTCATTCTTTTCTTGATTGCCGGTTGCGTCTTTACTTGTACATTCTCTCTTAAAATGACCCTTTCCTTTACAACGGAAATAGGTAACTTTTGATTTATCAAATCCTAAAGGAGAAGTAGCCATTCCCCGAAACTCATCTCTACCTGTGATTTGCTAAAACTTTTCTGCCCTCCTAACAGCACTGGCTAAGCACCACTTCACATCCATCAACTCCAGTTCTTCAGCATCAATTTGGTCATAATCTTCTTTGATTAACATTGGATTTCCAATTTTACCACCAATCAAACTTTCATATGATTCCAACATAGCAACAAGTGATGCCATGTGCTGCTTAGTCATTTCCGGAGACAGATTTTGGCCATTCTGAATGTTCAAGGTAACATTGCATTGAAGATTCGCTGAGTTCTGTCTTTGAGGTCTTTGAGGACTTGATGTTGTATGATTTGGATCAAAGCTTGAAAACGAAGACGAAGATCCACCACTCTGAGTTACATTACTACTCTTTGTTCTAGACGAACTGTCAGCACTAAAACCAGTTTGGATCTTTAGGCTGGAGCTGGGGGTAGCCTCAAACTTGTTCCCTCTGTAATATAAACTGACATCTTGTTGAGCATTTGGATTCGTCATGATAGCAGTTTTCTGAATATCCAATTCATGCTCCTCAATTTTCTGAATGAATTATGCCAAATTCATATTCTCAGACTTCCTCATGTGTTTCACAATCATCAAATAAGTTCCCCACTTATGCTGTGGTAGTGCTTCAGCTAGTTTATCAACCCACTCCTCATCATCTTTCTTAATGTCCAATCTTCCCATTTCCAATACCAGATGACAATATCTATCAATTGTCTGCTTTGTTGTTTCATGGTCAAAAGCTGCAAACATATCGAACGATTTCTTCAATAACGCCTTTTTGTTTTTGATCATATCTGCGCTTCCTTTGAATTTCTGAATCAATGCTTCCAAAAATTAACCTAGCTGTACCATTATTTTGGAGCAAAACAAAGATATCTTCTTTAATCGCTTGTTGAAGAATACTGATCATCATTTTCTCACTTGTAAATTTCAATTTGTCACTCTCTGAATAATCACAAATAGCTTTTTCAATCCCACGTTCATTCTTTGGTTTCTCATAATCTTTTAACAATGAACACCATGCATCAAATTTATAGGCTTGCACCCAGTTCTTAAATCGATTTTTCCATCCTTGAAAATCCTCAATGTACATGAGTTTTGGCGGTTTCTGATAAGTTCCTGTCTCATTCTCATTGTACACAGTTTCAGCAGCTGTAACTGGTGCAATCGGTGTCGCAAACGCATTGTAGAAATCCTCGTCCAAGATTTGGCAAATGTTTTTCACAAATTCACTACTTCAAACGAAATTAAAAGTCTCAAATGGAATAACTCTTCAAGCGAGATTACCTGCAAAACAACTTCAAACGAGATTAAAACTTCACACAGAATTACAACTTTCAAACGGAATAAGAAATTCCACGCGGAATTATTTCACACAATACTACCCTTTGAAGCGGAATAAGGTAATTCCGTTTGAAATTAGATAATTTCAAACGGGATTACTCTTTCAAACGGGATTAAAACTAATTCCGTGCGGAATTAGGTGATTTCGTGTGAAAGGTTTCAAATGGAATTACACTCAGAATAGAAATTATAAATTTCAAGCGGGATTAGGTAATTTCGTTTGAAAACTAACTTTGATTTCGAACGGAATTATGCTGACGTCATCTTTTACGATCTGATTTTGAAACGGAATTACGAATTTTATCAGTTGTATGTTGAATTAAGGTTCAAATTTCTCAAGGATTCATTAAAACACTGTTTCGAATGTTATATGTGAAATTCAAACCATTTTGACCGTTAAAAATTGTTCAATTTCAAAAAGAAGGTGTAGAAGTCAGAAATAATGGCTGTTTTGGCAAGAACTCTTCTTCCTGAGCTCTGATACCACATGTAGGATCGAATCGAGACCCAAACGAGTCAATCAGAAGGGTTCTTGTCTGTTTCAGAGGCGGAAACAAAGAAACAGACTTGTAAAACAGCTGAATTCACTTTAAATTGCCTTATTTATTGATTTAACACATATTACAATCAAACGGCACGTCGCCAGCACTTCAATACCGGAATCACAGAATGTTTTAAATGATTTCGCTTGGGAGGGTATTTATAGAGTTGTAATTCCGCTTGAAACAATCCCAAGCGAAATTAGAATTCCAAACGGAATTTAATTCCACACGGAATTACTCCAACACACTTTCAAGCGGAATTAGCATACAAGCATATCCCAAACGGAATTACCCTACAAGCGGAATTAACCTAAACCACTATTTCTCGAACTACGCGCCCTGATCTAACATTCTTAATACAAGACTCGATACAAGACGAAGTCGATAGACGCATGCACCAATATTCCCATTTGATCATCATGGCCTTAAAAACCTCCGATTCTACTAAGACCGACGATGCTTTGTATAGCAAATGGGGCTAGACATCATTTGTAAATCTTATACGAGTGTATGGAATCAGACCAGAGTGGGAACCCGTTCTTCCATAGGAGAAAGGCGTCGCTTTCCCATTAATGGAGAAGAAAATTACACTATTTAGCGATTTCTTTAAGTTCTGCAACTTTCGTCTTCAAATAACCAAATTCTGCAAAGAGGTATTAGATGACTATGCCATCCATCTCTCATAGTTGCATCCACTTGGTCTTGCCAAGGTGCGACACTTTAAATATGCCTCCATAAGCTTAGGGCATCGGCCAAAAATGGTGGGTTTCCGCGCATTTTGTAGTTTGGTTTGGAAAGCCCCCTTTTTACCTTGATCACCAGGGAACTGATGTGACATGCCTGTAAGCCGCTCCATCAAGTTCCAAAGACAAATATTGGAAGGAAAACTTCTTTTACGTAAATGTTGATGTTGTCCCTGGAAGTATGACATGGAGAGAGGTGGCACCTAAAGAAAAAGTTAAGGATCAAGCGCCGCACGCGGACGAGTATAAAGAAAATGTCCTGTTCAAAACCCTATGTGCTCATCCCTCGGAATGTATGGTTATCCCGAAAGGCGCCCTAGTGTTGATTGGATTGAGCCAGGCATGAAAGGATACACGCGTGCCTCCAGGTTTCAAAAGTTCTAACGGCGGTATGCATTCAATATGCATGCTTGATATTTGTGTATCCCGATAAGTGCATATTAATTTATCTGCTTTTGTAGGAAATTGGTCGTTCTTTGATTTCATTAATCCCGAGAGGGCGCCATTAATAAGCATGGATGATCGGTCCCTACCGGCAGAGGAAGTTAGAATCTTGAGAACACATGCGGATAACTTTTTGTTTCTTGTGGCTCTGGCGATTGGTGTAGAGACGGCGAGCCACAACCTACCCGCAAACCAAATTACAGCGAGTGGGATCGTTGAAAAATAGTATGGCGGGAGGAAAATCATCCGTATTCGAAAGTCGGGTAAAGGAAATGTAACCAGCACCTCATCCGGTGGTGGGTCCGCTATAACCAGTGCCCCGACCTCTGTAACCCCCCATTAGTTCTGCTATCCCAACATCACTTTCTTCTGTAGCGTCCTGCTCCTTATCTGAGACGGATGTTGAGGTCCCGGCGATGAAAAGGGGAATGACCACCCCTGTACCATCCCAACTTGCTGCGAAACAACTAGCTGTGCTTGCTCACCTAGGTACGTGGTGTGTTGATAATTCTATATTATCTTAGATAGGTGAGTACCTAACTCATGCTATTGTGTAGGTACGCCCTCCAGGAGCCAACCTGAAATATCCTTTGCTTCGCTGCCCGAAACTAGACCTACCCGAGCGCCTGGTTCTACTGGCGAGGTCGCGGGGACCAAATCTGCCAAAAAGTGAATTTTTTGTCAGAAGGCCTTGCGGACCGTAAGACATAATGTCTTGCGGTCCGTAAAACATACCTAGTTGCAGAATTTTGCTTGTTCACCAAGTTCTACCACCTTGCTTCCATTTGTGACACCTAGAACCATCTTTGCCACATTTAATCTCATTCAAACACATGTCTAGACACTAAGCAACATCACTAACACCTCACCACACACTTGTCAAGCACTCATGAATCCAAGAACACTATAAATAGGCTTGAAAACTTCCATTTTCAAGCACGCCATTCTTTTCTTTCACTCTTAAACACTCTTTTGGAGCTTGCTTCTGCACTTGAAGCCTCTTATCTTGAGTTCAAATCTTCTTCTAAACAAAAGTGTTTCTCCTAGTGTATTTCATTTCTTTTGGCTAGTTATGAGCCAAAAGTCAAGCAAATTGACTAATGCTTTGACTTTCGATTCTGACCATTTTGGTCAAGTCAAAGTTCAAAATGAACTTTTCTACATGATCGTAATAATGAAGGTGTTAATCCCTTGCAATTACATCCTCTGATCATCACGTTTAGTAGGCAAAATGACGAGTCAAACTTTTTCGAAATAAAAGTAAAAAATGCATAAAAATGCATTTTACGACAAAGAGTTTTCAAGTATAAAAACTTAAAGTTTTGACACCAAATAAGTATTATAACATTATTAGACATCTTTTAACATGTTAAGCTCATCATTTCTTGTTTAGTGTTTATTCCTTAGTCGAAAGTCGAGCGGTTTGACTTCTGCTTTGACTTTTGAATCTGACCCGTTTGGTCAACCTTAGGATCTGACCAAGCCCATTTGTATGACCATAGTAATACAGGGAATTACCCTCTGAGATTATACCTTATGGTCATTCCGTTTGGTTAGTCAAATGACGAGTCAATTTAGATACTTTTAAAATGTCAAAATTACCCTTTTTGCGCAAAATGGTTTTAAACTAATGTGAGAAATATTTTTGACATATAAACTGATCATACAACATTAATAAACATGTTATGACATATCAGACTCTTCATATTACCCATTCGACCATCCGGACCCGTAGTTACGCATACGACCCACTAAAGTGGCATAAACCACTTTAACAAGTCGTAATGGGTCAAAACACCAAGAAACCCTTTCCAATCAGAATGTAAGGCTTTATAAACCACATTATACAAGATCCTCCACTTGTTTGGTTAATAAACCTCATTCTATCCGTTCTTCCGTTTAAGCCACAATGTACACTAACTAGTAATTATCCGAATTATTAGGAAATAATTGAACCACTTGAGCTTTGCTATACATAATTAAGAAAGTCATCCACAATCCAAGTGAGTACATAGTTCCCCTCTTTTACGTTTTCAAATGTTTTGGGGTGATTCATATGTGCTAACTATTTTCAATATTTCAAAACAATGCCTATGGTTTATATATATACAATATGTTCTCAATAATGTGTGACAGTTAGTGGTGCATGACATGTGGTCCATAAGACAACCCTTAACTGGTATAAACGATAATAAAATCCTACATTTAATCAGATAATTGTCTAGAATTAGATAACTACGGTTGTTTGTGTTTCAGGTACAAATGGAGCTTAAAATGGAAGGAATATGGAGCATAAATGAAGAAAATAATTTATTGGAATTGAAGAATTAAGAAGATAACCTGATAGAGGACGAAATTACGAGAACATGGGCAAAAACGGAGAAGAAAACGGAGTTGAAACGAAAAAGTTATGAAGCAAACAAAATTGCTTGCTGAAGCTTACCGTAGCTTATGATAGAGGGCGTAAATTACGGTAGCCCCCAGAACTTTTCTCTCACCGTAAGGCAGTAGACATTGAGCTTAGCAGTTTTAAGGCCACCGTAAGTTACGGTGGCTGGTGTAAATTACAATAGAGCCCAACAACTTTTGTAACTCCTTGGTGTGCGTTAGGTGTGATATTATTTATTGATATTTTGAGCCCATTTTACGCATTAGTCAAGTTTTAAATTTATAAAACACGATATTCTACTAACACTAAACACACACATGGTTAAGTGCACCCATCGTGAGCGTAGTATAGTGTTGGTAAGATACCGAGGTCGTCCAAAGACACAAGACCTTTTAATACCGGTTTATCCTCAACGTCTAATCAATCTAAATTTTTGGAAAAAGTTTTGAAACATGAAAATAAAACTAAAAATGAAAAGATAAATAAAATAAAAATAGATAGACAAGATAGAATCACTTGGATCCGACTCGTGTTTAATGTATCCTTTGATGATTTTCTCACTTTCAGACTTTTTAAGAGAGTATCTTAGTTATAGTAGTAGGCCCCTCTTTTGAAGGTGACGTTACCCTCAACCCAGTGGTTTGAGTCACCATGGATACAATCCCAAAGGGTCGAAATATTGAAAGACAATTAAGTAAGTTATTAATGCGAAAAGTGATAGGCCCCTCTTTTGAAGGTGACGTTACCCTCGGCTAACTGGTTTGAGTCCACAAAGATACAATCCCAAGAAGCCGGTTTAAAGTATGAATAGTAATTTACATATACCAATACCAGTGGGTATTAAAGGAGGTTCTAGTAAGCTTGAACCAGGTCCTCGCAGGATCTATACACTGAACAAGGCAAGAACCTTACCAAACCATTCCCCTAACCCCTGACCAGGTAGTCAACATGCCTTTATATAGACCGTAAAGACATGAATGATGCAATCTTTTACTTTATATAGACAGTAAAGTAACTTCAATACACCACGGAAAAATGATAAGAAAAATTCACCTTCAACATAAGAAATTAGTTATTAAAGTCATTAATACAAACCAAAATAAAAGGTGCCGAAAGATTAAAAATCAAAAGTAATACATAAAAGACTTGTCTTCACCAAGTGATGTAAGGGGCTTAACCAAACATGGCCTTCGATTGGCAAGAACCCTTACAATCAATCTTGGATCCCGAGACTACTACACACTCTAAAGATGGATGATAGATGATGGTGGTGGGTGTTGGTGTTGTAGTGGTGGTGGAGTGGTGGCAAAATGGGAGAGTAGTGGTTTACCAAGGGACGCCTTTCAACTGAACCAAACACCCCTATTTATAGCCAGTGCAGAGCTCTGGCCACGGCCCCGTGTCCAGCGGGCACACCCCGTGGCCAGCCTTTTCTCTTCCTTCATTAATTGCAAGTGTTAGCAAAGGGCCCCACACGACCCCGTGTCTCCTGGGCACGGCCTCGTGGTCAACTCTTATTTGTACTATCAAGATTCTGCGTATATTTGCATTGACCACTCCCCGTGCTGAGCTGGGCACGCCCCCATGGTGGGCGTGGAAGCTTCTACAGGTTTGTCTTTTATGCAGGCCCCTGACCACCTCCATGCCCAGCTGGGCACGACCCCGTAGTCAGGCTTTTCTTGCCTTATTTTTGCTTTGGGGATGCTGCCGAGGGGCGAGCATGTCAAGTTTATTCCTTCTTTTTGTATTTATGTTGGTTTTGGCTGCTTATTTTCTCCTTTTGTTCTTTTAAGCTCGTTTGGTCCTGTAAATTCAAAAGGAAGAAAGAAACACGCTTTTCCAACATTAGTACTAAAAAGAGTTAGTTTTATGCCTCATTTGATGTAATTTATATGTTGAATTTTGCACACATCAAATACCCCCACACTTGAATCTTTGCTTGTCCTCAAGCAAAACTCTTTAATATGTGGCTTTATTTAGAACACTTTTATAAGAAAAATTACTTATTTGGGCATAACATGCCTTTTTAAACTTCCATTTATACACATGTTCACATACCTCATGGGAGATCACTCAACACTCGGCCGAAGATGTATTTTTGTGAAACACTCGAGACCGACATGGAACTTACTTCTACCATATGCTTGCCAAGCGATCAATCCTCCTCCTTTTTAACTATAAACCTTTGTAAATATCAAGAGGACTTGGGAAAGGGTTAGGCTTGGGCTAACGGTATGTGGTTTTTGGTTAGTGGTTAGTAAAAATGGCGAAAAGTGTAAAAAGCATCGGTCGTCGTAAAACTTTTTGTTTTTGTGACTTTTATTCAAACTAAGCACATTCAAACAAGATTTCTTTGAGGAACTTGTTTGTTTATTGCAAGACTTTCATTTTTTTCATGTCACAAGATAACCGAGCTTTTTACTAAAACAAAGGGGTTGAAAAGAAAAAAGGTTTTGGTGGGTAAAGAGTGTTTGTTTTATGGGTTTTGAAACGAAAAGGTTTAGGCTCAAAGGGGTTAACTAGGGAGATTTTGAGTAGGTGGTAAAAAAATGAAAATAATAGTGTTGAAAGGAAAATGGGTTAGTCCTAGTACCCCCATCATTTACTTACTTGGGTTCAAGTTGGTAAGGACCGGGAATGTATCTTCTTGGCAAGTTCTAGAGTCGTAAGAACCAAGCAGCTATTCACACAAGAAACGAAAAATGAGCATTTAGTATAAAGATATATGCATGTATGCTTAATAAAGGCTCAAAACTCACTTGTTGTGGGAATGGGTTTATAATGTGATCAAGTATATCTAATCAAGTTTTAACTAGATTTGTCATGCCTTTTCATAATTTTCTTATTTGGTTCTTTTTATCACGACGCTATCGGTTGTAAATTTGCAAAAATATAACCTTTTTAGAACTTGTTATTCCCGAATTAAATTAAGACAAGTAAAAAAATTGAAAACTTTTGAAAAAAAATTGGGGTGATTAGCGGTTCTAATAGAGTTTTGTGTAAGGCTTGTTATTAGGACTTACAAGATTCAAGGTTTTAGCATCGCCCCCACACTTAAATTAAACATTGTCCTCAATGTGTCCCAAAAATAAGTTTTTAGGTTGATTTGAATGTGTAAACGGTGATTAAAAACAATATTTTCTGTTACTGGGCATCTGGCCACGGCCTCGTGTGGTCCGGGCACGATGTGACATCTGTGTCACTTCAACCATCAAACAAAAATACCAAACCAATGAAATATTGTATTTCATACTTGGGATTTGTATAAATATGTGTATCATTTGCACATATCAACTCTTGTTCGATTTCGGGCTCTAAATCGCTTTCTGGAAGGTTATACGTGCACTGTTGCGTAAACATAACCAGTTTAATGCAACAAACACTCCGGAATAGTGACATAGGCTTAGCATACCTCAAATAACCTTTACATAACTTAGAAATAAGTTTTGGAAGGTTTGGTGTGCCGAAATCAAGTTTATTCGCTTATAGGGACTAAATTTGACAAACTGCGAAAGTATGTCGATTCGTACTGTAACGAACATTCTGGAACTTGATCATAAGTTAAACATACCCTAAATATCCTTTACATAGCTTAGAAATAGGCTTTGAGGGGTTCGATATGCTAAAATAAACTTATTTGATCAATAGAGACTAAAAGCGTCAAAAGTGCATAAGTTTGCATTTTCGCGCATATCTTTCATCCTGAATATATCCGGACATCCAAAAATTTATGTAATCATTAAAATATTTTATTTTAGTTATTGGCATAATAAAATTCCATTCGTCGCGTAATTGGATCGTTTTTGCGTTCATTACGATTTCCGTCGTAATTAACCGAACAACGCAACCGTACGACCAAACAAACCGACATCCAAGATGTTTTTGAGCATATTTTAAGTTCTCTATACTTTAACTTTATTTAGAGCCTTGAAATGGGGTTAACGGGGCTTAAAAGTGCAAAACAATCAAGTTTTACAAGTGCAGGGACCATTTTTGAAATTTCTGGCAGATACATTGAACTTGGTCCACTTTTGAGATTTGATGGTTTTAAACCCATGGTTTTGCAATACCATGGGCTGATATTTAATGGTTATTACAATTCTATGGGCTCATATTAGGGGCTCCCATGGTTTTACAAAACCATGGGCACATGTATACGGTTGAGATTAAATCACGTTTTACGACGAACGATCTTAACGGTTCCATGAAATCTATAAATACCCCACACCCATTTCATTCTTCCTCACATTTGAATCTGATTCTACACTCTCTAAGTGGAAGTATATGCTTCCTACCTGAGAGTGAATCGGGTTCGAATCTTGCGGGGACCTTCTGTAAGTATTCTTTCGCGTTTATCGTTCGTTTTAGCGTTAAAGTCAAACTGCGTTTGATTTTTTTTGCATTGATCAGTTTATGGTCAACGCGAAGTTCGTTTGAACTTCATAACGTGAGCTTAATCACGATGGTTATGGTCCCTAGTGACTATACCCACTGATTTCCACGTTATCTAGGCTCAGTGACGAGTCGTAGTTTCGGCCAAAATGCGTTTCCTCGCGTATTTTGTAACCAAACTACTCTAGGGTATTAAAACCATTTGTTTTAATACCAAACCTGTTTTCTAACTTTACTAAACATGTTCTAGCATGTTTAGCTCATCGCTTTTAGATTTGTGCTTGTCTAGGGTCGTAAAGGTAAGCGATCTAAACAAAGCTTATACTTTCGAACCCGACCCGTTTGGCCGGTCATTAGGATCCGACAAAACACATTAGGTGACCATAGTTGTATAGGGAATAACCTTCCGAGGTTATGCCTTATGGTCACGTCGTTTAAGTAGTTGTATGATAAGTAGTTCTTATGCCTTAGGTAAAATTACCAAAATACCCTTTTTACGCATAAATTCATTTTAAGCATACGTGACCTAAATTTTGACATCTAAACTGATTAGGCAACTATATTAGACATGTTAAGGCATATTCTACTTGTCATAGGACTAGTTAGGCGGTCCGAACGCGTTTTACGCGAACGACGCGTTAAAGTGGCATAAGCCACCTAAACGGGTCGTAACGGGTCAAAAGCACTTAGGTTAGGTTTCATTTCAGTATGTAGGCTTTGTTGAACCGTATCATATGAGTTCCCATACTCATTTGGTTTACGAAACCACATACTATCCAATCCCCCGATTTAGGTCCGGTTATTTATGTAGTTATCTATATAGGGTGCCGTCTGATTTCCGTGATCCCTCTAGCTTTGCTTGGTTGTTGTTCAAGACTTCTAAGCACCCTCAAGTGAGTACATAGTCCCCTCTTTTACTGTTTTCAAACTATTTTGGGGTGAAACACATGTGCCTACTTGTTACTTTCATGCTTTCCATGTTTTCATATCATATACTTGCTATTTTCATTAGTACACTATTAGTACATGATTTCATTATGTTTTGCTATGTATGTTTACTTAGCATGCTAGCACATTGTTTTACATTACATTTCTTTTGCTATGTATGTTTACTTAACATGCTAGCACATTGTTTAACATGACTTTTCTGCTTTGTATGTTAACTTAGCATACTTAGTACATTTGATTTACATTTACCTTTTCATGCTATGTATGTTCATTTAGTCCATACTTAGTACATTCACGTCACATCACATGCTTACATTCGGTATAACATTTGGTTTGTAAAAACGGGACTTATATACATTCATTAACATTAGCTACGCCGCTCGGTAGTAAGTAATGGTACCATAGGACTTGACAAATCCTGTTCCTGACATCCTGGGTTGGTTTGGATGAAAGGAATGACTGAATCCGAAAACATTTCACATTGATAACCTTTACTTAAGGTTATCCGTCTGTCTCAAGGCTTGAATGTATGCGTTTAACATACCGCATAAGTGTTTGTATCAGTATAGCATGCATTTCCACAAAACATAACTTTGATTTAAACCAAGTTTTACTTCAATACTTTGTTTTGTGTATTTTCACCTATGGTTTAGTGATACATATTTCACTTGCCATACATGACATTTTGTTTACACATTACATGATTGACATTTGACATAGACATTTTTGACATGGTTTTCACAATGACATTTTACAATTGGTTTAGACATGGACAATTTACATTGGTGGTTTGTTTGGGTAAGTGATTTAAGTAACGAGATGTGTGTAATATGATACAAGCATGGTGGATACGCCGCTGGTACTTCCTATATATAAGTGCTTGTATTATATTACATATCGTAGCGTTACATAAATCATTCAATTTGTACTTAAACATTTTATACAAATAACATATTTTTCACAAGACATTGTTTTACAAAACAGTTTGTTTTAAACAAACTCATTTTACTTGGTTATTCATTTAACCTTACATTATTCTTTCAAATATACATATCTATCATCGCTTTTCAAACGTTTTATAAAACGAAACATTTTACAAGGATCATGACTGACTTTTGTTAAACAATCTTTTTTTTTTAAAACTTATAAGTCATGAATCCTAAATCAATAAAACCTATGTACTCGCCGGCATTTTTATGCTGACGTACCTATTTTCCCATGTGTTTCAGGAGATGATGCATAGGATTGATCAAGATACACATAGGTGGACTTGGGCCTTAGTGACAATAAAAGATGCAAGACTAGTTAATTTTGTTACTTTCCTTTGTTGTTAAGACATTGTAATTCAGTTAATCAATAAAACAACATTTCAATTTTCCATGTGTTATGAAACAATGATTCTGTTACAACACTCCCCGACGATTCCGCCACGTTTTGTTGTTTTACGTGGTCGGGGTGTGACAGAAAAGTTGGTATCAGAGCTCATGGTTATAGGGAATTAGGTTATTAGTAATGCTTTGACCTAGTCTATAACCTTCCTAGGACCCTAATGCGAGTTTACTTGCGTTTAGTCATAAAAAAATACTGTCGCCTATCCTTAGGCGACAACCACAACAAGAACATAAATTTCAAAACCGCTTTGAAAACTAATCGTCTGTTCTTGGATGATTGATTACTAGGTTTTGAACCCTCTAAGTTTTCAAAATCTCGTCAAGGTTTTGGGTTCTAAATAATGTGAACACGTGCAAACCGGAAGAGTGAATGCCTGTACTCTGAGTTTTCTGTCTAAGGCTAGAGTGTTCGTACAAATCCGCAGTATCGGACCAGTCACTCTTACCTGGGAACTCTTGGGGTGAGTGTTCACTTATAGGCAAGCATGTCTTCAGCGATACATTATTATGACCCGCTTGCTTTGATTTGTCACCATCTCATTTGTTTACCTTAGGTAACAAACAAATGATCGCAATTCGTATGCATTACCTTTCCGTTTTGTTTATCCGATAACATTTCATTTGTTGCTTCCTATGCCTTTCATTTCCTTCTAGAATGTCTCTTCATCTCAACAACGGTCAAATGTCCGAGCAAACAACCAAATTTGCCCAGCAAATAGGCGAAGTGATACTGAAGCCTGTGGATCTAGGCATTACCATGTCTCGTCTAAAAAATGGAGCCACTCAAGAGTCACCGAAGCGAGCAGAAGTCAGGCCTGCACCAAAATCAAGGAAGCGTAAGGCTTCAAGGAAACCCGCAGCAGTTACACCTAATTAAGCGGGACCTAGCCAGGTAGCGTCGCCGCCAGCTAGGAAGCCGTACTTGGGAGCTGCCCCATGGTGCAAGCGATGCAACCGTCATCATTTAAACCTCATACCCTGCTCCAAATGTACCTAATGTGGACGGTGGGGACATTTGATTAGCATATGCCGCTTTGCTATCCAAAACAAAGCTGTTGCAAACCTTGCTGCTACCCAACTCCAAGTCAACCCTACTCAAGCTCGTTTTCCATCTGGTGCTTGCTACAACTATGGCGAGAGGAGCCATTTCAGGAACAAATGCCCGAAGATTGTCAATGCAAATCCAACCCTTGGATGAGCATTTGGCTGAGCAAAAGATGTTGCTGTCTTATGCCTTTGTTTTCTTGTATTGTGAAACAATCTTTCTTGTTCATAAATAAAAAAAATTGTTGTTCACAATTCTGATGTACATCAAGGAACTACATCAAGGAACTATGTTACATGTGTGTATGGCATTTCCCTATGATACCTACATCAAGGAATTATGTTCTTTACAAACTACTCTTGTGATTCTCCCTTCCAAGTGATCGCTCATGATTTCCTCGAAAACTTTAAGTACTCGTTTCATTCTAGGAGACGAAGTACAAGAAATAAAGCGAAATTATGAGTAATCGTGCTTTTGTACATCTGTGCCTTTGAATCCTTAGTTAGATAACTAAGGGTATTTTCAAATCTCATTCCCATTACGTTCTGATTTTTTCAGCATGCATAACATAAGTTTTCAAAACAACCTTCATGATTTCAAAAACATTTTATATATAGTTCAAAACATTTTTAATATAGTGTATTTACTTAACATATCAAATCCATGATTTCAAAAGCATTGTCTATGTTTTCAAAAACAATTTTTCAAATGCATTGTCTATGTTTTCAAAAACAACCTCCATGATTTCAAAAACATTGTCTATGTTTGCAAAAACAACCATCATGATTTCAAAATGTTTCATATAGTCTAACACAGTATATTTTTATCAAGTGCATGATTTCAAAAGCATCATTTATGTTTTCAAAAAAACCTTATACATAATTTCAAAATTCATCTCGCATGATTTTAAAATATTTTTTTTATATTTACCTACCTAATACACCTACTTTATGATTTCAAAAATATTATATATAAGGTTTCAAAAACATTGAACACATTTTTTTTAGAACCCCATGCATAGTTTTCAAAAATATTTTCTTCATACATTGACTTAACCTTCAAATTCTGCTTCATATGTCGCCTTGACATATCCAGCATCTCAACTTCATAAGCATTTTTACTTCATGTTTTGACTTAAAGCAGATCCAGTGCAAGGTTTCAAAACATATTCAACTTCTAAAATCCATATGGGATCTTTTTTATCTTTACAATTAGACCCTTGTGGTTGATTATCATTCAAACTAGAGTCCTTAATTGGATTCCTTGTGTATCTTAATTCGAACATTTCGGTTCCTTATAATCGAAATCGAATTTTTAAAATCTACCTATCTTATAGTTAGATTCTTGGAAATATTTAAAGTGCCAATCGAAATCCATGAATTGGATTCCTGGTGTGCTTTAAATTCATGTCCTCAGTTAGCAGAACAAATTAACAAAATGATAACAAATCCAAAATCAAGTTAAACAATTATGTGATTATGTGTTTATGCATTTTGTGTTTTCTTTTATGCATTTTGTGTTTTTGTATACTCTGGATATTCGTTATCCAAATCCTCATAGAACCTTTAATATCTTCATATGAGGGATTCGTAGTAGGATATTCAAAAAGGTACTACCTTTAATCCTTATTGGGCTTATACATGATAGTCAAGACCCTTGGATTATATAGTACCATTTCATGATTCAAAAAGAGACCCTTTGAGTGGTCTAGTCAAAGGATTGATTCAGAATCTAGTTAAGAATGGCATGTGATGATATAAGCTGAAAAGACTCCTTGGCGGTCTAGAGATCATTTATTGACTCAATTAAAAAGGACCCCAGTATGGTCTAGTCACACTCATCACAGGTTTATTCGTTCGTTATTTTTCCCTACACATTATAAGATGCACTACGTGACTATGCAAGGAATTACGTAATTATGGATGCATACATAATTACGAAGTTCAGTGCACGGAAACCACAGTAAGACTTATTATGTGTAAGAACCGATAGTGACAACCATAACGAAATGTGAACAATGTAATAGAGGTACGGTGGACGCACCAATAACGCTTTATATACTTGTATATAAGTGACCCTCTCACATTGCAAGCATGATGTTAATTAAAGTTACTAGAAGTTCAGGACTCTAACCAGTGTTGTTCGATCTTTTCAATTTCATGTTTCAAGCTCTCACAAGTTTCCTCTAAATAAATTTCGGGACGAAATTTCCTGAAGTAGGGGAGACTGTGACATCTGTGTCACTTCAACCATCAAACAAAAATACCAAACCAATGAAATATTGTATTTCATACTTGGGATTTGTATAAATATGTGTATCATTTGCACATATCAACTCTTGTTCGATTTCGGGCTCTAAATCGCTTTCTGGAAGGTTATACATGCACTGTTGCGTAAACATAACCAGTTTAATGCAACAAACACTCCGGAATAGTGACATAGGCTTAACATACCTCAAATAACCTTTACATAACTTAGAAATAAGTTTTGGAAGGTTTGGTGTGCCGAAATCAAGTTTATTCGCTTATAGGGACTAAATTCGACAGACTGCGAAAGTATGTCGATTCGTACTGTAACGAACATTCTGGAACTTGATCATAAGTTAAACATACCCTAAATATCCTTTACATAGCTTAGAAATAGGCTTTGAGGGGTTCGATATGCTAAAATAAACTTATTTGATCAATAGAGACTAAAAGCGTCAAAAGTGCATATGTTTGCATTTTCGCGCATATGTTTCATCCTGAATATATCCGGACGTCCAAAAATTTATGTAATCATTAAAATATTTTATTTTAGTGATTGGCATAATAAAATTCCATTCGTCGCGTAATTTGGATCGTTTTTGCGTTCATTACGATTTCCGTCGTAATAAACCGAACAACACAACCGTACGACCAAACAAACCGACATCCAAGATGTTTTTGAGCATATTTTAAGTTCCCTATACTTTAACTTTATTTTAGAGCCTTGAAATAGGGTTAACGGGGCTAAAAAGTGCAAAACAATCAAGTTTTACAAGTGCAGGGACCATTTTTGAAATTTCTGGCAGATACATTGAACTTGGTCCACTTTTGAGATTTGATGGTTTCAAACCCATAGTTTTGCAATACCATGGGGGCTGATATTTAATGGTTATTACAATTCTATGGGCTCATATTAGGGGCTCCCATGGTTTTACAAAACCATGGGCACATGTGTACGGTTGAGATTAAATCACGTTTTACGACGAACGATCTTAACGGTTCCATGAAATCTATAAATACCCCACACCCATTTCATTCTTCCTCACATTTGAATCTGATTCTACACTCTCTAAGTGGAAGTATATGCTTCCTACCTGAGAGTGAATCGGGTTCGAATCTTGCGGGGACCTTCTGTAAGTATTCTTTCGCGTTTATTGTTCGTTTTAGCGTTAAAGTCAAACTGCGTTTGATTTTTTTTGCATTGATCAGTTTATGGTCAATGCGAAGTTCGTTTGAACTTCATAAAGTGAGCGTAATCACGATGGTTATGGTCCCTAGTGACTATACCCACTGATTTCCACGTTATCTAGGCTCAGTGACGAGTCGTAGTTTCGACCAAAATGCGTTTCCTCACGTATTTTGTAACCAAACTACTCTAGGGTATTAAAACCGTTTGTTTTAATACCAAACCTATTTTCTAACTTTACTAAACATGTTCAAGCATGTTTAGCTCGTCGCTTTTAGATTTGTGCTTGTCTAGGGTCGTAAAGGTAAGCGATCTAAACAATCGCTTATACTTTCGAACCCGACCCGTTTGGCCGATCATTAGGATCCGACCAAACACATTAGGTGACCATAGTTGTATAGGGAATAACCTTCCGAGGTTATGCCTTACGGTCACGTCGTTTAAGTAGTTGTATGATAAGTAGTTCTTATGCCTTAGGTAAAATTACCAAAATACCCTTTTTACGCATAAATTCATTTTAAGCATACGTGACCTAAATTTTGACATCTAAACTGATTAGGCAACTATATTAGACATGTTAAGGCATATTCTACTTGTCATAGGACTAGTTAGGCGGTCCGAACGCGTTTTACGCGAACGACGCGTTAAAGTGGCATAAGCCACCTAAACGGGTCGTAACGGGTCAAAAGCACTTAGGTTAGGTTTCATTTCAGTATGTAGGCTTTGTTGAACCATATCATATGAGTTCCCATACTCATTTGGTTTACGAAACCTCATACTATCCAATCTCCCGATTTAGGTCCGGTTATTTATGTAGTTATCTATATAGGGTGCCGTTTGATTTCCGTGATCCCTCTAGCTTTGCTTGGTTGTTGTTCAAGACTTCTAAGCACCCTCAAGTGAGTACATAGTCCCCTCTTTTACTGTTTTCAAACTATTTTGGGGTGAAACACATGTGCCTACTTGTTACTTTCATGCTTTCCATGTTTTCATATCATATACTTGCTATTTTCATTAGTACACTATTAGTACATGATTTCATTATGTTTTGCTATGTATGTTTACTTAGCATGCTAGCACATTGTTTTACATTACATTTCTTTTGCTATGTATGTTTACTTAACATGCTAGCACATTGTTTTACATGACTTTTCTGCTTTGTATGTTAACTTAGCATACTTAGTACATTTGATTTACATTTACCTTTTCATGCTATGTATGTTCATTTAGTCCATACTTAGTACATTCACATCACGTCACATGCTTACATTCGGTATAACATTTAGTTTGTAAAAACGGGACTTATATACATTCATTAACATTAGCTACGCCGCTCGGTAGTAAGTAATGGTACCATAGGACTTGACAAATCCTGTTCCTGACATCCTGGGTTGGTTTGGATGAAAGGAATGACTGAATCCGAAAACATTTCACATTGATAACCTTTACTTAAGGTTATCCGTCTGTCTCAAGGCTTGAATGTATGCGTTTAACATACCGCATAAGTGTTTGTATCAGTATAGCATGCATTTCCACAAAACATAACTTTGATTTAAACCAAGTTTTACTTCAATACTTTGTTTTGTGTATTTTCACCTATGGTTTAGTGATACATATTTCACTTGCCATACATGACATTTTGTTTACACATTACATGATTGACATTTGACATAGATATTTTTGACATGGTTTTCACAATGACATTTTACAATTGGTTTAGACATGGACAATTTACATTGGTGGTTTGTTTGGGTAAGTGATTTAAGTAACGAGATGTGTGTAATATGATACAAGCATGGTGGATACGCCGCTGGTACTTCCTATATATAAGTGCTTGTATTATATTACATATCGTAGCGTTACATAAATCATTCAATTTGGACTTAAACATTTTATACAAATAACATATTTTTCACAAGACATTGTTTTACAAAACAGTTTGTTTTAAACAAACTCATTTTACTTGGTTATTCATTTAACCTTACATTATTCTTTCAAATATACATATCTATCATCGCTTTTCAAACGTTTTATAAAACGAAACATTTTACAAGGATCATGACTGACTTTTGTTAAACAATATTTTTTTTAAAAAAACTTATAAGTCATGAATCCTAAATCAATAAAACCTATGTACTCGCCGGCATTTTTATGCTGACGTACCTATTTTCACATGTGTTTCAGGAGATGATGCATAGGGTTGATCAAGATACACATAGGTGGACTTGGGCCTTAGTGACAATAAAAGATGCAAGACTAGTTAATTTTGTTACTTTCCTTTGTTGTTAAGACATTGTAATTCAGTTAATCAATAAAACAACATTTCTATTTTCCATGTGTTATGAAACAATGATTCTGTTACAACACTCCCCGACGATTCCGCCACGTTTTGTTGTTTTACGTGGTCGGGGTGTGACACACGGCCCCGTAGTCAGATCGCCAGTATCATAATTTAACAGAAGGCTGGCCACGGGGCGTGTTCAGCGAGCACGACCCGTGGCCAGTTACCTGAACTGGACAATTTTTCTGCAGAGCCTGGGCATGGGGCGTGTTGGGCTGAGGACGGCCCCGTGCTGCACATGCTGAAATGCTGGAAAAGTTGATGGAAGGCTCTCTTTTTATGCATGGGGTGTGGTTTTAATGTTCCCTTGGCAACTTCAATCTTTTCTCGTTTATTAAACCATTATAACATCATCTAAACACCACAAAATAACTCAAACCATCCTTCATAAAGAGTGCATGATACATAGTTCCTAAAAATTAAAACTACAAACTAGAAATTAAGATAGATAAGTAGGTCCTAGAATGCAAGAAATTTAAATCATGAAGAAGTTCTATCCTAGATGTTTTCATGACAAGAACAACAAAAACCCGAAAAATGATTTTTCAGTTGATAAAGGCCCTTAGAACTTCAAACCCAGAGGGTGCCCCTCAAACGTCATTAAGCCACTCCTCAATCTCCTGAGGGAGAAGGAAGACGGGCTCATTGTCCACAACCTCTTGTGGGGGACGTGCGACATCCACCGGAACCTCATGTAATACGTCTAGAGGAGGCTCCGGAGGAATATCATCCCATCTGGTTGGGTCGACAACTTCTTGCGCCAAGTTCTAATCTTCTTGTGGGAAGATTGGTTCCATGGGTGGCATAGCAAGATTGTTAAACCTTAGGTGCAAAAGGTTGATCTCTTGAAAGCTACTCTCCAGCCCCACCATCAAATAGTTGATACGGTCAATGAGGACCTCTTCCACCGATGTCATTTCATCAAGTGCTTCCCTTAGTGCACACACGTATCGGACAAGGGTAGCTTCTATCGACGACCTTCTCCCCCTTCGACTGTTTCTCGAGTGAGCTGAAGATGTTCCACTGTTTTGGTTATTCTAAGAAAACAAGACGAAAATTTCAAAAAGTATGAAACTGAGACTCCAGCCACGACCCCGTAGTCACACCTATGCAGGTTTTTGAATCAAGGAATGTTATTGTTTTAAATTATTTTTCTGTATTTTGGAACATTTCTGAACATAAATAACTTAAAACAGTGTTGTAAAACTTATTTTTAATAAGATTCCTTGGTTAAAAACCTTGCAAATATTACATTAAAGCTTGAAGTTATGAATGTTTAAAGCTTTAATGGAGGTTGAAGAGTTTTTTTGGAGAAGAAGGTAAGTGACAAAAGTGGCAAAGACAAGATGGTTGGTGAGAAACCTTCTTTGGAATATACCTTTTAAGGTATGTGTGAAGATCCCAGCAAATCTTGGTCTTTGGAATGGATCCAAATGTGCAGGAATCATGCTGACTTTATAGAAAACGACAACACGCTGACCACGGACCCGTGTCTGCTG
The DNA here is from genome assembly GCF_002127325.2 of Helianthus annuus. NCBI lineage: Eukaryota > Viridiplantae > Streptophyta > Magnoliopsida > Asterales > Asteraceae > Helianthus > Helianthus annuus. The sequence goes on along the minus strand of NC_035435.2, from coordinate 96,970,252 downwards.
GACACGACCCCGTGGTCAGGCAATACTCTGACACATTTTGTCCGTATTATGAGCACAGGGCATGTTGGCCTGGACACGATCCCGTGGTCAGATTTGAGGTGGGCACGAGGCGTGTTGCCTAGGCACGGCCTCGTGGCTAGAGTATTTATGAAGCGGCGTCTTATTTTAAGGCTTTTATTCGGATCGGGCGGTTCCTTACTGGAGGGAACAACACCAAAGTGCCTAAGGTACCTTAATTCCTCTTGATTCAAACAAGAACGCAAGAGGTTATCGGAAAGGGTAAAACCTAAACTAAATACCGGTGGGCGAAACCAACTTTTATTCCCTTTATCCGGGCTCATGTTAAAGAAGGTATATGTCGAATCGCTCAGGTCTATGAGCGCATTGGTGGGGCTGATGGAGAGTCCTTCACGACACAATCGACACAGGGACGACTATCGCTCATGTTTTCACAAGAGGTTGAGGTACTTTTGGTGTCGTCGATGTTGGTAGAATCCGGATGTGACCCCAATAATTCTCCTTGATCGTTGTCTTGTGATGAATAACTTGTTTTCATCTCAAGCTCTAATTCTTTTAATTTTAGGAGAATTATATCTTCGAGTCGACATAATTCTTCGGAGGTTATGTCGTCTGAAAGAGGTGGTTGAGGGCATTCGGGCGAGAGATGGTGATCGTTTTTACTCTCGCCCATCTTAAAGTTATTACAGGAAAACGATGGGTCTAAATAGTGGGGATCGCAATTTAGAAAGAAACATTCTAAATCTTTATAGAATCCAACACATATTTGACACCACTCAGCGTAAGAGAAGCGAAAGTAAAAATAATCAATATCACTCATATTTTTGTCAGAAATTACCAACCGTCGGGATCTTACGGTTCTGTTTTCAGCAACTGAGGGTGGACACAGGAGCGTGTCGAGTGGGCACGACCCCATGGTTAGCTACTGTCTGACTTAAAACAGGATTGCCAATAACGAAGGTAGACACGACCCCGTGCCTGGCTGAGCACGGCCCGTGCTGAACTCTGCAGAAACTGAAAAATTAAGAAAAAACCTGAAAAAATAGAAAAATAAATAAAACTAATTAGGCCGTTGATTTTAAACTTTCTTAAAATCCTTGTGTCTCTGGCAACGGCGCCAAAAACTTGGTGTGCGTTAGGTGTGTAATTATTTTATTGATATTTTGAGCCCATTTTACGCATTATTCAAGTTTTAAATTTATAAAACATGATATTCTACTAACACTAAACACAGACTTGGACAAGTGCACCCATCGTGAGCGTAGTCTAGTGTTGTTTAGATACCGAGGTCCTCCAAGGACACAAGAGCTTTTAATACCGGTTTATCCTCAATGTCAAATCAATCTAAATTTTTGGGAAAAGTTTTGAAACATGAAAATAAAACTAAAAATGAAAAGATAATCAAAATTAAAATAGATAGACAAGATAGAATCACTTGGATCCGACTCGTCTTTAATGTATCCTTTGATTATTTTCGCACTTTCGGACTTTTTAAGAGATTATCTTAGTTATAGTAGTAGGCCCCTCTTTTGAAGGTGACGTTACCTTCAACCCAGTGGTTTGAGTCAGCAGGGATACAATCCCAAAAGTTCGGAATATTAAAAGACAATTAAGTAAGTTATTAATGCGAAAAGTGGTAGGCCCTTCTTTTGAAGGTGACGTTACCCTAGACTAAGTGGTTTGAGTCAGCAATGATACAATCCCAAGAAGCCGATTTAAAGTATTAATAGTAGTTTACATATGAGGGGTTCAAGCTATTCGCACCCTCGCCATCCAATACTAGTGGGTATTGAAGGAGGTTCTAGTAAGCTTGAACCAGGTCCTCGCAAGATCTATACACTGAACAAGGCAAGAACCTTACCAAACCATTCCCCTAACCCCCGACCAGGTAGTCAACATGCCTTTATATAGACCATAAAGACATGATTGATGCAATCTTATACTTTATATAGACAGTAAAGTAACTTCAAGACACCATGGAAAAATGATAAGAAAAATTCACCTTCAACATAAGAAACTAGTTATTAAAGTTATTAATACAAATCCAAATAAAAAGTGCCGAAAGATTAAAAATCAAAAGTAATACATAAAAGACTTGTCTTCACCAAGTGATGTAAGGGGCTTAACCAAACATGGCCTTTGATTGGCAAGAACCCTTACAATCAATCTTGGATCCTGAGACTACTACACACTCTAAAGATGGATGATGGTGGTGGGTGTTGGTGTTGTAGTGGTGGTGGAGTGGTGGAAAAGTGGGAGAGTAGTGGTTTGCCAAGGGATTCCCTTCAAGTGAACCAAACACCCTTATTTATAGCCAGTACAGAGCTCTGGCCATGCCCCGTGGCCAGCCTTTTCTCTTCCGTCATTAATTGCAAGTGTTAGTAGAGGGCCCCAAACGACCCCGTGTCTCCTGGACACCGCCCCATGGTCAACTCTTATCTGTACAATCAAGATTCTCCGTATCTTTGCGTTGACCATGACCCGTGCTGAGCTGGGCACGCCCCCATGGTGGGCGTGGAAGCTTCTACAGGTTTGTCTTTTATGTAGGCCCCTGACCACGCCCAATGCCCAGCTAGGCACGACCTTGTGGTCAGGCTTCTGTTTCCTTGTTTTTTCTTTGGGGATGCTGCCGAGGGGTCAGGCATGTCATGTTTATTCCTTCTTTTTGTATTTATGTTGGTTTTGGCTGCTTATTTGCTCCTTTTGTTCTTTTAAGCTTGTTTGGTCCTGTAAATTCAAAAAGAAGAAAGAAACACAGTTTTTCCAACAGTAGTACTAAAACAGGTTAGTTTTATGCCTCATTTGATGTAATTTATGTGTTGCATTTTGCACACATCACTCCTTCTTTTATGGACAATAATGAGTGCCTTTTCAATATTCCAATCATTGTGTACATTTTGGGGGAAGCTTTGGGCGAAAATTGGATTGTTCTTGGTGATTTTGAAGATTCCAAACATTCGGTTTATGTTTTTGATTTCTATGAACAATACTCTTGATGTTATGATGGTTCACCACACTATGAGAGGCTAATTTCATTGGTGATCATCCTAAGTGTAAGGTTTGTTTGAGACACTATATTTATGCTTGAATTTCTAGAATAATGAACTTTACAATGTTTGTTTAGTTTGTTATGGTGTTTGGATGATCGTTTGTAAAGTGTTAATTTGTGTTTGATCAAAGTCTAAACCATACGTTCTTGGTGCCTTTGGCAATCGAGATATCATGGGAGGGACTAGGGTTGGATATTAGTTAATTGGTCGGGGTGTGACACACGGCCCCGTAGTCAGATCGCCAGTATCATAATTTAACAGAAGGCTGGCCACGGGGCGTGTTCAGCGAGCACGACCCGTGGCCAGTTACCTGAACTGGACAATTTTTCTGCAGAGCCTGGGCATGGGGCGTGTTGGGCTGAGGACGGCCCCGTGCTGCACATGCTGAAATGCTGGAAAAGTTGATGGAAGGCTCTCTTTTTATGCATGGGGTGTGGTTTTAATGTTCCCTTGGCAACTTCAATCTTTTCTCGTTTGTTAAACTATTATAACATTATCTAAACACCACAAAATAACTCAAACCATCCTTCATAAAGAGTGCATGATACATAGTTCCTAAAAATTAAAACTACAAACTAGAAATTAAGATAGATAGGTAGGTCCTAGAATGCAAGAAATTTAAATCATGAAGAAGTTCTATCCTAGATGTTTTCATGACAAGAACAACAAAAACCCGAAAAATGATTTTTCAGTTGATAATGGCCCTTAGAACTTCAAACCCAGAGGGTGCCCCTCAAACGTCATTAAGCCACTCCTCAATCTCCTGAGGGAGAAGGAAGACGGGCTCATTGTCCACAACCTCTTGTGGGGGACGTGCGACATCCACCGGAACCTCATGTAATACGTCTAGAGGAGGCTCCGGAGGAATATCATCCCATCTGGTTGGGTCGACAACTTCTTGCGCCAAGTTCTAATCTTCTTGTGGGAAGATTGGTTCCATGGGTGGCATAGCAAGATTGTTAAACCTTAGGTGCAAAAGGTTGATCTCTTGAAAGCTACTCTCCAGCCCCACCATCAAATAGTTGATACGGTCAATGAGGACCTCTTCCACCGATGTCATTTCATCAAGTGCTTCCCTTAGTGCACACACGTATCGGACAAGGGTAGCTTCTATCGACGACCTTCTCCCCCTTCGACTGTTTCTCGAGTGAGCTGAAGATGTTCCACTGTTTTGGTTATTCTAAGAAAACAAGACGAAAATTTCAAAAAGTATGAAACTGAGACTCCAGCCACGACCCCGTAGTCACACCTATGCAGGTTTTTGAATCAAGGAATGTTATTGTTTTAAATTATTTTTCTGTATTTTGGAACATTTCTGAACATAAATAACTTAAAACAGTGTTGTAAAACTTATTTTTAATAAGATTCCTTGGTTAAAAACCTTGCAAATATTACATTAAAGCTTGAAGTTATGAATGTTTCAAGCTTTAATGGAGGTTGAAGAGTTTTTTTGGAGAAGAAGGTAAGTGACAAAAGTGGCAAAGACAAGATGGTTGGTGAGAAACCTTCTTTGGAATATACCTTTTAAGGTATGTGTGAAGATCCCAGCAAATCTTGGTCTTTGGAATGGATCCAAATGTGCAGGAATCATGCTGACTTTATAGAAAACGACAACACGCTGACCACGGACCCGTGTCTGCTGGACACGACCCCGTGGTCAGGCAATACTCTGACACATTTTGTCCGTATTATGAGCACAGGGCATGTTGGCTTGGACACGATCCCGTGGTCAGATTTGAGGTGGGCACGAGGCGTGTTGCCTAGGCACGGCCTCGTGGCTAGAGTATTTATGAAGCGGCGTCTTATTTTAAGGCTTTTATTCGGATCGGGCGGTTCCTTACTGGAGGGAACAACACCAAAGTGCCTAAGGTACCTTAATTCCTCTTGATTCAAACAAGAACGCAAGAGGTTATCGGAAAGGGTAAAACCTAAACTAAATACCGGTGGGCGAAACCAACTTTTATTCCCTTTATCCGGGCTCATGTTAAAGAAGGTATATGTCGAATCGCTCAGGTCTATGAGCGCATTGGTGGGGGCTGATGGAGAGTCCTTCACGACACAATCGACACAGGGACGACTATCGCTCATGTTTTCACAAGAGGTTGAGGTACTTTTGGTGTCGTCGATGTTGGTAGAATCCGGATGTGACCCCAATAATTCTCCTTGATCGTTGTCTTGTGATGAATAACTTGTTTTCATCTCAAGCTCTAATTCTTTTAATTTTAGGAGAATTATATCTTCGAGTCGACATAATTCTTCGGAGGTTATGTCGTCTGAAAGAGGTGGTTGAGGGCATTCGGGCGAGAGATGGTGATCGTTTTTACTCTCGCCCATCTTAAAGTTATTACAGGAAAACGATGGGTCTAAATAGTGGGGATCGCAATTTAGAAAGAAACATTCTAAATCTTTATAGAATCCAACACATATTTGACACCACTCAGCGTAAGAGAAGCGAAAGTAAAAATAATCAATATCACTCATATTTTTGTCAGAAATTACCAACCGTCGGGATCTTACGGTTCTGTTTTCAGCAACTGAGGGTGGACACAGGAGCGTGTCGAGTGGGCACGACCCCATGGTCAGCTACTGTCTGAGTTAAAACAGGATTGCCAATAACGAAGGTAGACACGACCCCGTGCCTGGCTGAGCACGGCCCGTGCTGAACTCTGCAGAAACTGAAAAATTAAGAAAAAACCTGAAAAAATAGAAAAATAAATAAAAATAATTAGGCCGTTGATTTTAAACTTTCTTAAAATCCTTGTGTCTCTGGCAACGACGCCAAAAACTTGGTGTGCGTTAGGTGTGTAATGATTTTATTGATATTTTGAGCCCATTTTACGCATTATTCAAGTTTTAAATTTATAAAACATGATATTCTACTAACACTAAACACAGACTTGGACAAGTGCACCCATCGTGAGCGTAGTCTAGTGTTGTTTAGATACCGAGGTCCTCCAAGGACACAAGAGCTTTTAATACCGGTTTATCCTCAATGTCAAATCAATCTAAATTTTTGGGAAAAGTTTTGAAACATGAAAATAAAACTAAAAATGAAAAGATAATCAAAATTAAAATAGATAGACAAGATAGAATCACTTGGATCCGACTCGTCTTTAATGTATCCTTTGATTATTTTCGCACTTTCGGACTTTTTAAGAGATTATCTTAGTTATAGTAGTAGGCCCCTCTTTTGAAGGTGACGTTACCTTCAACCCAATGGTTTGAGTCAGCAGGGATACAATCCCAAAAGTTCGGAATATTAAAAGACAATTAAGTAAGTTATTAATGTGAAAAGTGGTAGGCCCTTCTTTTGAAGGTGACGTTACCCTCGACTAAGTGGTTTGAGTCAGCAATGATACAATCCCAAGAAGCCGATTTAAAGTATTAATAGTAGTTTACATATGAGGGGTTCAAGCTATTCGCACCCCCGCCATCCAATACTAGTGGGTATTGAAGGAGGTTCTAGTAAGCTTGAACCAGGTCCTCGCAGGATCTATACACTGAACAAGGCAAGAACCTTACCAAACCATTCCCCTAACCCCCGACCAGGTAGTCAACATGCCTTTATATAGACCATAAAGACATGATTGATGCAATCTTATACTTTATATAGACAGTAAAGTAACTTCAAGACACCATGGAAAAATGATAAGAAAAATTCACCTTCAACATAAGAAACTAGTTATTAAAGTTATTAATACAAATCCAAATAAAAAGTGCCGAAAGATTAAAAATCAAAAGTAATACATAAAAGACTTGTCTTCACCAAGTGATGTAACGGGCTTAACCAAACATGGCCTTTGATTGGCAAGAACCCTTACAATCAATCTTGGATCCTGAGACTACTACACACTCTAAAGATGGATGATGGTGGTGGGTGTTGGTGTTGTAGTGGTGGTGGAGTGGTGGAAAAGTGGGAGAGTAGTGGTTTGCCAAGGGATTCCCTTCAAGTGAACCAAACACCCTTATTTATAGCCAGTACAGAGCTCTGGCCATGCCCCGTGGCCAGCCTTTTCTCTTCCGTCATTAATTGCAAGTGTTAGTAGAGGGCCCCAAACGACCCCGTGTCTCCTGGACACCGCCCCGTGGTCAACTCTTATCTGTACAATCAAGATTCTCCGTATCTTTGCGTTGACCATGACCCGTGCTGAGCTGGGCACGCCCCCATGGTGGGCGTGGAAGCTTCTACAGGTTTGTCTTTTATGTAGGCCCCTGACCACGCCCAATGCCCAGCTAGGCACGACCTTGTGGTCAGGCTTCTGTTTCCTTGTTTTTTCTTTGGGGATGCTGCCGAGGGGTCAGGCATGTCATGTTTATTCCTTCTTTTTGTATTTATGTTGGTTTTGGCTGCTTATTTGCTCCTTTTGTTCTTTTAAGCTTGTTTGGTCCTGTAAATTCAAAAAGAAGAAAGAAACACAGTTTTTCCAACAGTAGTACTAAAACAGGTTAGTTTTATGCCTCATTTGATGTAATTTATGTGTTGCATTTTGCACACATCACTCCTTCTTTTATGGACAATAATGAGTGCCTTTTCAATATTCCAATCATTGTGTACATTTTGGGGGAAGCTTTGGGCGAAAATTGGATTGTTCTTGGTGATTTTGAAGATTCCAAACATTCGGTTTATGTTTTTGATTTCTATGAACAATACTCTTGATGTTATGATGGTTCACCACACTATGAGAGGCTAATTTCATTGGTGATCATCCTAAGTGTAAGGTTTGTTTGAGACACTATATTTATGCTTGAATTTCTAGAATAATGAACTTTACAATGTTTGTTTAGTTTGTTATGGTGTTTGGATGATCGTTTGTAAAGTGTTAATTTGTGTTTGATCAAAGTCTAAACCATACGTTCTTGGTGCCTTTGGCAATCGAGATATCATGGGAGGGACTAGGGTTGGATATTAGTTAATTGGTCATCGGGTAACAACCTCGCATTCTAGGAATCTGAGTACTTAGTTCCCTTTCATCACAAACGTTTAACCAAACATGAGCCATCTCTATGTGGTTCTTTCTAGTGAGCATGAACATTAGTGTCAATTAAAACCTAAAACTTAGGATGGTCGCTATCTTTTAATCTATTTACAAAACTCAACTTTGATTTACAGATTAATTTAGTGTAATTTAGATAACTAACACCAATCAATCCGAATTCTGAAATTTACTGTTTGCAACTTAGTTTTAAATTTAGTCATTAGAAAAGCTACATAGATAATACATTTTCCACAAATTCCCTGTGTTCGATACCCATTTACCACTAGCTAATTAGTTGTATTTGGATTAAATTTGAGTGAGACTTCGACCTCACATCAAATTTTGGCGCCATTGCCGGGGAGTAGTGCTCAACGTGTGTTATCTTTAGTAGTTTGTGTTTGTTATTTTTCGGGTTTACGCTGGTTGTGTTTAGTGTGCAGGTATTGACAGGTGCATGCATATGAGAGGCTCTCACAAGCTATCACCACTAGCATTTGGTCCGGAAATTGAGCGAACTTTGTGACAAAACTGAGTCTTACTACGAGAAAACAAAGTCATTGGTTCACCTACTACACCTACTACACCTATTACACCAAACAATACAATGGAACCACAACTACCTCCCACTACGGGTAAAACAACACCATCCACACCTCCACCAAATTCTACTACCAATCCTACACCAATACATGAGATTAAACCAACCAACACCACATTACCTACAAGTACCCAAATCGAACACTCCTATAGCTTCAACCCTTCATCAACTTTTCCACACTTTTCATCTTTCTTCCTAACCTCTGGCCAATCATCCTCTTCTCAACAAATACCACCACCTCAATTTCAACAAAATCCGTCCATAGTCCATGCTACCCCTACATTCCAACAACCATTATAATCGGGGGTACAATATCAACAACCTTAATTCCTACAAACTATGGGCACAAGAAGAGATGGATACGATGATGGTTATGAGGAAGATTTTACGGGATACGAGGAGGAAGGATATGTTCTTTTGGGGGGGTGTAATGGAGATCCAGAAGATTATACTTGTGTGCAAGGGCAAAGAACGGAGGCAATGCAAGGATTTGGTAGACCTCAACAATAAGTTATACCTCAACTAATTGTACCACAATAATTGCCACCACAAGGTCCACAATTTCAAAGGCCGATGCAACAACAACAAATAGGTCAAATGTTTCCACCACCACCTCAACAATTCGCACCTCAAAGACCGATTCAAAGACCAATGGGTCCACCACATCCAAGAGTTCGATTGGGTGTACCAAGAAGACATAATCAGGAGGCAGTGAGGGGTATTGAAGCACACTTTAGACCGGTTATCACCAATAATCCTTCACCGGTAGCTATTCCTCAAAATCAACAAGGGAGGACGTTTGAAGTAAGAACAAATTCTCTCCAAAGTTTGCCGAAGTATAAGGGGTTAGAAATGAAAGAACCTTATTTTCACTTGGAGTCATATGATTCTATATGTAACACTATCGGTGGGCAAGGATTTTCATCAGATGAGGTTAAGTTGGTATTGTTTCAATTTTCATTGGAAGATAAGGAAAAAAGATGGTTTTACACTCTACCATCGGCTTCGATTTACACTTGGGCGGATATGCAACAAAGGTTCTTAGAAGAGTTTTTCATGGCCCAAAAGACCAATGATGCAAGACGGAGTTTGAGAAGCTTCCAACAACAATTGGGTGAAATGTTTCACGAGGCTTTTGAGCGATTTAATTTGATGATTAAAAATTGTCCTCATCATGGGATTGAGCTGTGGGAGTTGTTGAATGCATTTCACGAGGGGCTGAATTTTGAAGATGCTCGTGATTTAATGTCCATCATCAATGGTACATTCGGTACCAACTACGAGTAAGACGATTGGGCATTTTTGGAACAAATGACGGTCATATAAAAAAGAAAAGCTCGATTATCTAGGAGAGTGAGATCAGTCATTACGAGAACCCAAGGGCGTGCGGCAGATGATGGTAATGTGCAACTACAAATCAAGTTTATGATGTTTGTGCAATCTGCAATGAGTTGGGTCATGCGGCTGAAAATTTCCTAGGAGGTGGAGGGCAATATGAAGAGGTAAATGCTATTCAAGGCCAAGGGGGCGGTAGTAGGAATTATAATATGAACTAGGGGTGAGCAAAAGGAAAAACCCGACCCTACCCGACCATTACCCGACCCGACCCGAGAACCGATTAAACATAAAACACAGAATCGATTCACTACCCTAAATATAGGGTCAGTTCCGATCCATAGGTCCAAGTCGGGTTTCACCATGAAAAGAACCGAGAACCGACCCGACCCTATTTTATATGAAAAATTGGAACCGATCTAAATACCTAGGTACTTGGGTTCGGGTCGGGTTGGGTATATTTTTGGTTCGGTTCTCGGTTATTTTCGGTCCGAACCTAAACTTGCTCACCCCTAATATGACCTCGAACACCTACCACCCCGGATTACGAAACCATCCAAACTTTCGCTATGGAAATCTGTCTAATCAGGCCAATCCTGATTTCCAAGGAAATCAAGGAAATTATGTTGATCGCCAACAATTTAATAATCAACGTTTTCAAAGGCAATTCCAATAACCGGGTAATGATCAAAGTGGGTCTTCGGGTCAAGTTGCTTCAAGTGGAAATGAAATCATGGACATGTTAAAGATAATGCAACAAGACATGCAAAAGAGAAATCAGCTTGATGAGGTTCGCATGCAAAAAGATGAAATCCGTGGCCAGGCGACCAGTCTTTGACCACTCGATGAGGTTCGCATGCAAAAAGATGAAATCCGTGACAAGGCGATTCAGTCTTTGACCACTCAAATGGGTCAACTTGCAAGTGAAGTGGCACATTTAAAAAAGAGCAAAGGTCAACTACCGAGTGACATATTGACAAATCCCAAGAACATCAAAAGCGTGAACATCAATGTGGTAAGCACCGTTCCTAATAGTGAATTTAATGAAACGTTTTTAACTTCTTCGTGTCAAGTGAATGCAGGAATAGAAAAAGATACCGAGGTTGAAAATGACAAAGAGCCTGGAGCACCACTCGTGCCTATCCGAGTGGGAAGATTAAAAATTTCTCAAGCATTATTGGACTACAAGGCAGGCATGAGTGTGCTACCAGGCGATTTATATGACATGTATGACTTTGGTCCGTTGCAAAATATAGACACCATGGTGAGTTTGGCGGATGGAAGTTGGAGGCGTCAACGGGTAGTGGTTAGGAATGTTATGATTTAGTTGGGAGAATTCAAATATCCGGTGGATTTTCTGGTCTTAGATTATGCTTCTACCAAAATGGCATCACAACAAAGGGTAATTTTAGGTCAACTGTTTCTTTATACAGCAAATGCTCAAATCAATTGTAGAGACGAGATCATTACTATGACCAAAAAGAACTGTAAGTTATCCTTTGATGTTCAGACTAGGGTGATTAGTAATGAGTCTATTGAGGAGAAGGGTAGAAAGTCTAATGATCATATGAAAAGTGTGTGTCAAACAATGAAAATGAATAAACCACCTGGTCGTGAAGAAAAGCATGAGGGTTCAATCAGGTGCATATTTGATTACCCACCGAATGGACATGTGATGGATGCATTTCACCCAATGGCACAATACAGTAATGGAGATGGCAGGAACTCTACATTTGAGCCACCATAAACGGAGGTGGCACGGTCTGACTGAAGACCCGAGAACTTAGCGCTGCTCGGGAGGCAACCCAGGGTTTTACATTAATCTTGTTGTTCCTTTATCTTTCTTTGTTTCAGGGCCATGGCAACATTTAAGTGTGGAAGACGTGTGAATATTTGTGTGAGGTGGTGATAGGGAGTCGGATCACCTACAACATATGAATATGTTGTGTCAAACTTCATCAGGTTCATGTACTCTTTCCTTAGTCTTGTTATGTTCTTTAGCCTTGAAATATTAGTAGTTGGTTTGTTTGCTTTTGTTTTACATATAAAAATAAAAAAAAATACAAAAATACAAAATACAAAAAGAAGTTTGGTTTGTTTAGAGCAAACTTTCCCTTTAAAGCCATACATTGGGGACAATGTATCCCAAGTGTGGGGATGGGGGGAAATTTTTGAAAATTTTTAAAATCAAGCGAAAAGTTGTCTGAAATTGAACACTTAATACTAGAACCGCACGACACACCGGAAACCCCGTATACCCTTTCATTGGTGAGAGTTTGAACCACTTGATTGCTTTATTAGAAAATATTTCCTTGATGAGAGTGGCAATGTGTGGTTGCTTATTAGAACTTGTGCTTAGATGCGTTTTGAGGCCTTAGCTTGGCATGAATGTGAAAAGGATAAGGGCATTTAGGTAGCCTCGTCAAGGTGTGTGCGAATGTGGGATTTGGGGGGTTGGACCTCATGAATTACATATATGAGCATGGTAGCGAGAAGGGCGGGGGTTTGGACTTTTAATTGCCAATTTTGAGCTTTAAGCCGATCATTTGATAACCTATGCCTGTCTCTCTAAAAATTCACCCGTTTTTCGACCCGTTCTAGTAGTGTTAATATTCCGTATTATTATGTTTATTATGTTTATGTGTTAAAAAAAGAAAAAAAAAGAAATGAAAGAAAAAGGAAAAAAAAGAGGAAAAAGCAATGAAAAAAGAAAAAAAGAGATGTCATGTATTTTATATAGATGGTTATGTTTGTTTAGATGAACTTAAAAGACCGGGTCAAATTATTCGCTACTACACATATATCCCTTAATTTCCTACCCATATGCCTAGCCGTGTTACAACCTTTAAGTCCCTTTGATTCACATGCATGTTTTGGCAATTCTTTAGGCGAAGGGCCGATTTAGGTACAAGCATATTATTGGACAACCACACATTTGCCTTAAGTGTGTTCTAGCTCATTATTGCTAGTAATTATTTGTCACCGAGAGGAGCGTTATTGTGAGGGGTGTGTTGTGCGGGTTTTTAGGAAAAAGTTAGTAAAAAGATGACATTTATTTGCTTGATTCATTTTGGGATTGCTTGTGGAGTTTATGAGATTGTGTTGGATGAGTTGCTTGGGGGCAAGCAACAGTTAAGTGTGGGGATGTGACGGGTGGTCCGTAGGACAACCCTTAAGTGGTATAAACGATAATAAAATCCTACATTTAATTGGGTAATTGTCTAGAATTAGAGAATGTAGGATCGAGGACTGACCCGAATGAGTCATTCAGAGGCGTTCAACTCTGTTTCAGGTGCGGAATAACAGGAAACGGAGGTAGAAACAGCTGTTTCTTCACTTAATCTACTGATTGTATTGATTTGACAACAAATACAGCTCGATCTTCACACCGGCAGCACTTCGGTATGGAATACAAGGCAGTCTTATGTGATTTCACTCATGGAACCCTATATATAGTATAGAGATTTCGCTCCAAGGGACACATGTCCATATGAGCGAAACCTCATATTGTACAGATAAGCGAAATCACCTTGTCCACATGGGCGAAACCCCATCTTAAGACCCTATGAGCGAAATCATCTCATTATACACAAACACTCTCCTATTTTCTCGTAAAACGTGCCCTAATCTATACAATACAAGGTAAGACTCGATACAAGACGAAGTCGACAGATGTAGTGCACCAACAGACTCCCCCTCAGATGTTGACGAGTCGACTATCGAGTCACGACAATGCTGTGTCTTCACATCTTCAGTCTTGATCAGTCTCTGGGCTTTTCTCTCTCTCTTTCTTCATCAACAGACTCCTCTTTAACCATATCTGCTTGAAAATCTTCAGACTCCCCCTCTCGATTTGCTGGCATTTCTTTGTTCTTCAGCAACATCTGCAACAGGATCATTGTCTGGCTTTCACAGGTTCAAGCTTGATTCCTATCTTTAACTTTCACCACAGAATCAGAACCTGGCACAATTTCTATCTACAGCGATTAATTTCCAGAATCGAAACTTGACTTTCTTCGATCAGAGTCCTCAGGTATTGTAACCTGGCTCTTTATCTTTAGGTCCAAGATTGAAATCTGGCTATTCCTGCACATACTTAACCCAGAAGTAAATTTTCTAAATTTAACAATTTGAATGCACCAACACTCTGAAATAATCAGACGACTCTCTCTCAAAAACATATGCATCAACAACAACTCTCCTTCAATTCACTTTCTCTATGATGAACCACTTGTTGATTTTCAAAAACACATTTGATGTTCAATATACACTCTCCTCTGAACAATGTCATCATGTTTAGCACTTTGAATTTTGAAAATCAGCTTTTCAACATCAGTTATCGAAAATATTTTTGACTTTTTCAAAATTTTATGCTAAAACACACACAAAATCTTTTTGGATTTTCTGAAAGAAAGTAATTGACACCACTTGTAAAGACAAAGACTGACACCAATTGCAGAAACAACAAGATGCGGAAATGAAATATTTACAAACAATATTTTTTGTGAGTTTGTGTAAGAGAATCATATCAGTTTATGAGACATGTCACTAACACCGTTAAGCTGATTACATTTTAAGTTTTAAACAATTCACCTAGATTGTCAGTATATTTGTCCACTTAAATTTTCACACAAATTTTAACTGATCCGAGATACAATGTTTATGTTTTAAGCTCTTGAACTTATTCGTGTGTCCCACTACTTGAATATACTCCCGTATCCAGATCCCAATATTCAATCTTACAGGTGAGTATACCACAAATGATATCTGTCAGGGGTTAGATGCGAGGGCCATGAGAGCTCAGGTCGATACTTCCGTATACACAAAGAGATGACGGCTTTGACTTTTCGGTGTGTCCCCTTTAGAGGATCTCTTGATTACAACAGCAGCGACTATCAATTTTATTGTTTCATTAGCTTGCTGATAGCGATGCTATGTTTCAAGCATTTGCGGAAAGCATTATCCGGGGACTAGGTCAGAACTTCCATTCAGCAGAAGTCCCGGGATAATACCCCAGATATCACTGAGCATAAAGACCTAGTATCTCAGAATAAGGGACCTTTCAAACAAGATTTCACGGGTTACCTATATATCCAAGAAGTTGTTAACCCACAGAACAAGCAAATTTGATTTTTAGATTCATGTCATGTCACAATTTACTAAGTGTGTAAAAACCTACTGACATATCCGCAGTGAGATTGTTTATCACATTTTAACTTTCCAATTCTTTAGCATGTTGTGACAGTCCACTGATGTACTATCATTTCCTCTTTTTCACAACAAAACTCATTTTTGATTTTATCAAGTTTTTGGCTTTTTCAAATTTTCTAATGTTTTTGGATTTTCTGAAAATTTTCTACTCCCCCTAAAATGCAAACACATTTCTAAGGAAATTTGAAAACTTTCTAAGCTCTTGACCTACATGAAACATGAAATGAAAAACAAACTGTACAAAACTTGACAACTGACATCAGATCGCATAAATTCGCCATCCATTCGGCATAAACAATCAGAACTCCCCCTATCACAAACCATTTTCTCATTTAGATCTCAAAACACCTAAGTTTATTTTAATCAAAATGATTTTTTCAGAAAATGAGTTTGTGTTTTACCACTTGTAAGTTTACCACTTATTAAGTATGGGGATATGGTTCATCATCTTGTCTATTTTTAGCATGTATAGTAAATCAAGTACAACTTAATGTCCCTGATTTACCATTTGCAGTTAAGTCACCTTTGTACCACTTGTAAATATATCCGAAACAATACCACTTGTAAAAATACACACAATACTAACTGTAGGAATGTTACGTCTACATAAACCATTTTACCACTTGTAGGACTGATCACAAAGATGCCGATTCCTGCTTCACACTTACCAACCTGGAAGCTCCGGCGTAGTTGATGTGTGTAAAATGCAACATATAAATTACATCAAATGAGGCATAAAACTAACCCTTTTTAAGTACTAATGTTGGAAAAAGAGTGTTTTTGTCTTCCTTTTGTATTTTCAGGATTAAATGAGCTCAAATTCACAAAAGAAGCAAAAAGACAGCTAATTCTAACATAAATACAAGAAAAGGAACAAAAGTAGACTGCCCGAACCCTCAACGGCATCCTCCCAAGCAAAGAAGAGAAAACAGAAGCCTGAACACGCCCCGTGCTCAGCCAGCACGGGGCCGTGCCCAAGAAGCAGCAGAAAAGACAAACCTGTAGAAGCTTCTATTGCCCACCACGGGGCCGTGTCCAGTGAGCACGGGGGCGTGGCGAAAGTACAGCAGGCGCATTAATTGTAATTGCGAATTACAATTAATGAAGAGAGAGAGTGTCAGACGGGCACGGGGCCGTGTCCAGCGGACACGGGGCCGTGCCCAGCCTTCTGTTCAGCCTATAAATAGGAGTGCTTGGTTTCATTCCAACTCATCCCTTGGCACACCACCTCTCTCACACTTCATCCACCACCCACCACCACCATAACACCATCATCCACCACCATCATCCATTGTCCATCGTAGAGTGTGTGAGTCGTCTCGGGATCCAAGATTGATCGTAAGAGTTCTTGACAATCAAGGCCATGTTTGCCTAAGTCTCTTACATCACTTGGTGAAGACAAGTGTTTAGTAGAATACTTTTTATTTTTAATCTTTTGCACTTTTTATTTGGTTTTGTATTAATGACTTTAATAACTAGTTGCTTATGTTGAAGGTGATCTTTTCTTATCGTTTATCCGTGGTGTCTTGGCATTATTTTACTGTCTATATAAAATAAAAGATTTTCACCATTCATATCTCCACGGTCTATATGGAGGTATGTTGGCTACCTGGTCGGGGGTTAAGGGTACGGTTTGGTAAGGGTCTTGCCCATGTTCAGCGTTTTGAGGTCCTGCAAGGGACCTGGGTCAAATTTAGTAGGATCTCCTTCAATGCCCATAGGTATTGGATGGCGGGGATCCAAACTCTTTGACCCCCTCATAAGTTAACTACTATTAATACTATAACCCGGCTATTTAGGACTGTATCCCTGCTGACTCAGACTACTTAGCCGAGGGTAACGTCACCGCCAAAAGCGGGGCCTACCACAATTTGCATTAATAACTTAGTTCATTATCTTCCAATAATCCAACCCTTTAGGATTGTATCCTTGCTGACTCAAACTACTGGGTTGAGGGTAACGTCGCCTTCAAAAGAGGGGCCTACTACAATAACTAAGATAATCTCTTAAACAAGTGCAAAAGTGCAAAAATAATCAAAGGTTATACTAATACATGAGTCGGATCTAAGTGATTCATCTTGTCTATCTGTTTTTATTTTATTTTTATTTTTCAGCATTTAGTTAGTTTTTATTTTTTCTAGTTTAAAAACCTTTTTTCTAACTTTTTGATTTGATTAGACGTTGAGGATAAATCGGTACTAAAAGCTCTTGTGTCCTTGGACGACCTCGGTATCTTACCAACACTATACTACGTCCACGATGGGTGCACTTGCCCATATGTGTGTTTAGTGTTAGTAAATATCGTGTTTTATAACTTTAAAACTTGGCTAAAAGTGTAAAAGGGCTTAAAATATATATCAAAAATATAACACACTTCACGCACATCAAGTTTTTGGCGCCGCTGCCGGGGACACAAGGATTTTAAGAAAGTTAGGAATCAACGGCCTAATCATATTTTTATTTTTCTTTTAAATTTTTAGGATTTTTCATAATTTTTCAGCTTCTGCAGAGCTCAGCACGGGCCGTGCCTGGTCGGACACGGGCCGTGCCCAGCATTGTTACTGGCAGCTTTTAGTTTTCCAAGTTACAGAAGGCTGACCACGAGGCCGTGTCGGTGCAACACGGGGCCGTGTCCAACTTCCAGTAACTGGAATCTGGAAAACAATCACTGTAACTCCGACCACGGGCCGTGTTCGCTGAACACGGGGCCGTGGTGAACCTTCTGACCAGCCTTCTTTTCTGTTTTTATTGCAGGACTTGGAACCGGACGCCAATCCTACATAGTGTATGAGCTCCAGTTCTAATAAGGACATAAAAGAACCTTTAGAAGAACCTGAACGCTTTCTCAGAAAAAGATTAAAAGCTAAAAACCAAGAGAAAGTTTCGGGTGATCCACCTCCAATGGCGGACCAACGTACCCTCATGGATTATCTACGACCCACCGTAGGTAACCTAGGCGCCGCTATCAATGCTCCGAATATTGAAGCTAATAACTTCGAACTTCGGCCGCATTTGATACAAATGCTCCAAAACTCCGCAACCTTCCATGGGCTTGCGGACGAGGATCCCCATCTACATATTACTAATTTCTTAGAAATATGTGATACCTTTCGGATCAATGGAGCATCAAACGACGCCATCCGCCTCCGAATGTTTCCTTTCTCACTAAAAGACCGAGCGAAAGCTTGGCTCAACGCCCTCCCAGCTGGATCGGTAAATACCTGGGATGAACTAGCCCAAAAATTTCTATATAAGTATTTCCCTCCCGCTAAAACGGCTAAATTAATGACTGAAATTAATACATATTCATAAGAGGACGGGGAATCCTTATATGAAACTTGGAAAAGGTTCAAGGAGTTATTACACAAGTGTCCACATCATGGCCTTGCGATATGGCAACAAGTATCCACTTTCTATAATGGACTGTTGCCACACACAAGGCAGACACTTGATTCTAGCTCCAGGGGACTTTTAGGTAATCGACGCCCGCATGAAATATATAACTAAATTGAGGAAATTGCTCAAACCAATTTTCAATGGCACACCCCCCGAGGCAATAAATCTATTGCCCTGACGTGATTGTCGTGGGTCACACAAATTTAATCCCCAAACAACTGTAGTTAGTGGTAAGAGGGTATCGAACTCAGGGAGTATGTGGAAAATGTGTCGATTGTATAGCTTTGTATTTAAACTAATATTAAACTAGATTGCAGAAATTAAAATTCAAAAGTTTGGATTGTTGTTTTAGAAATCTAAATTAAACACTAATTCAAATCAAAGTTGGTTGTAAAACAAATTAGGAGAGAACAATGATCACCTTAGGTTTCAGTTTCTTTAAACAATTGTGTGTAATTCTAACAAGAAAGAGTTACATAGACATAACTCGTGTATAAATGATTGAAGTGATAAAAGGGAACAAAGTACTCGGATTATATAACGCGAGGTTGTTTCCCGATGACCAATTAATCAATAACCAACCCTAACCCTTCCCGTGATATCTCAGTTGCCAACGGCACCAAGAACGTACGATTAAGACTAGAAATTGCAATATTGATTAACAAACTACAAACAATCAAACATACACCATGACATTCAAGCAACACAAGTTGTCATTCTAGAAATTCAGAAATTAAACACACAAAAGTTCAAGAAACATTCACCTAAGATGATCACCGAAGAGTTTAGCCGGACATGGCTCGGTGAATCATCATCATAATCAAACTATTGTTCATACGAATCAAAAACACAAACCGAATGATAAGAAATGTTCACAAACCCAACAAGTTCTCCAAAATCGCCCCAATGATGTCCTAGAACCGTCCAATGATAAGAGATAGTGAAAAGACACTCCAAAACTGATTAAATGATGGCAGTTACACTTTGGTTCGCAGCTTCCACCGTAAATTACGGCTCCACCGTAATTTACGGTGATCATGGTTCTTTTACGCCATGAGTAAACTGTGTTACGGTGGAGAAGAAAATAAAATCCAGGTCCACCGTAAATTACGGTAGGACCGTAATTTACGGTGGTGAGCTTCCTTGACTTCTTTGTTGTGTCTCGTGTTCCACGCTCGACCTGTTCTTCACCAACGCCTCCAAAGCTGCGTTTACTCCATCTTTTAGCTCCTAAACTGCACCTGAAACATAAGCACCGTAGTTATCTAATTCAAGATAATTACACGATTAAGTGGAGGATTATTTCGTCTTTTAATATGCTTAAGGGTTGTCCAAAGGACCACCCGTCACATCCCCACACTTAACCGTTGCTTGTCCCAAGCAACTCATCCAAATGATTTCAAAACAAGTGATCAAATCAAACCAAGCAAAACATGCAATCTCTTTACCAACCCCTTTTTAACACCCAAGCAATGCACCCCTCTCAAATTCTCTCCTCTCGGCTACAAGTGAAAACTAGCAAAGATAAGCTAGACACACACTAGGCAAACGGGTGGTTGCACAATCATAAGCTTGTACCTAAATCGATCATTCTCCTACAATGGGTCAAACATGAATGCAAATTAAAGGGACTTCAAGGTTGTAACGCGGCTAGGTGTAAAGGTAGGAAATGGAATATATATGAAGTAGCGAAAATTCGACCCGGTCTTTTTATTATAAACAAAAACAAACTAACAAACAAACGCACTACTATATACAAGACAATTAAGCCCCTTTTTTTTTCTTTTCATTGCTTTTCTCTCTTTTTTTTCTGATTTGATTTTTTTTTTCAATCAAACAACCATACGATAACGCATTAACCATATCTACTTCAAACTAGCAAAACTACTAATACTATCACTAACACTATCCGACCGGGTCAAATTTGGGTAAATTTTAAGGAAGTAGCTAGGGGAAACAAATGATAAGCTTCACAGGCACAAAATGGGCAGCTAAATGTCCAAACCCCCGCCCCTCTCACTACCATGCTCATATATATACTTATGAGGTCCAACCCCCCAAGTCCCACACTCGCTCACACCAACGACGAGGCTACCTAATGCCCTTATCCTTTCTACATTCATGTTTAACTAAGGATTCAAATCGCATTCAGGCACAAGTTCTAATGCACCCCCACCCGTAGCCACTCTCATCAAAGACAATCATTTATGTACAAGTGTGGCTACAACTCTCACCAAGAACGAAAAAGGTATCAAGGGTTGCCGGTGCATCAACTTGGGGTTAAGTTAGGGCGTTCAAAATTTCACATCATTTCGCTTGGCTTAAAATTTTTCAAAAACCTCAAAATTTCCCCCCATCCCCACACTTGGGATACATTGACCCCAATGTATGGCTTTGGGAGGCTTTGATCACTAAACTCAATCACCATCAACAAAAGCTTGTTTTCTCAAACCCCAAATTTCTTTTTGTATTTTTATTTTTATATTTTTTTTCTTGTTTTTCTCTTTTTTTAAACACGACACCACCAACAAACACCAACCCAACAATCAACACATAATCAAACACCACCCATCCTCCCAACCATAACCAACATAAAACCAAAAATATGTACAAACTATACACAAGGGAGAATACCACCTGATTAATAGTAGCGCGGTCCTGGAGGTCCAAAGATGGATGACATCATATCATTCCACTCTCCAAATCCGAATGCGCCGCTGCTACTCCCTGCTTGTTGTTGCGCTCCCTCTTGCTGCCTCGGGTCAAGCCATTGAGAATGGTGAAGTGGTGGAGTCGGGTATGAAATGCTACCATCATAAGGCGGTAATGAGGCATAGTCCACATGTTGTGGATCTTCAACAACCGGCCTTCCGGCATGCCAATCCGCATGCATCCGCCTCATTTGATCATCATGATATCTATTATTAGTATCCACCTCTCGAGAGTATGCGTGGGTACGGTTCCATGCCTCATTGCGATCGAAGCTATGTTTTAACGACCGCTCTATGCTTGCACTATTCCTCGTGTTTTGATCATACAACGTCCTCTCCGACCCCGACCATGTATCAAAAATAGATGCCGGCGGACATTGACTTTCGATCACCTCTTGCATTGAACCACTATAAGCCCACCCCGGCTCATAAGGTTGCTGCGCATAGTCGTAGAACATACCACCGTGACCTCCACTAAAACCCCCTAGACCAACATTTGCACCACCATGCGGCTCGTCCGCATAATCCTCGTCCCCACTCGGAACCATTTCTACATCACTCTCCGGCTCATCCGACTCTCCCGGTAACAACTCTCTTGCATTCAACTTTAATGCCCTCCACCTTTGACCTTCAGATTTCAGCTTATGATAACGTTCCGACTGAGTATACGTCCAAACATTCCCCAACCTATCCAATGTAAAAGGCTGGTGCCTTTTTGTCAAACCTCGGTCTTCGGATGTTAGCGCTTTCTGTTGTTTCATCAAACCCGTAATTATGCGGCAATATGGGACGATGTCTCTTCCATATTTGTTCCGACAGATCCATAAGTGGTGCATGATAAGGTAACGTATCGGGAAGCGTGGGGACCCATGCATCAACGAATAAAGAATGGGTATCTCTGGATACCTCACCTGTTCTTTGTCTCCCCTTCTTGGAATGACGTTGAGAAGGCAGATTGTATGCAGCAATTTAGCTTCAATCTTCAAGTTCTTCCGGTATAGAATACCACTGTATCTACCGGGCAAAAACAATGCTGCCAACATGTCGTTCCATCTCACATGCTTTTCTGGTTTAAGCAATAAGTCATCAAGTGTGGGAATCATGTACTCCTTAGCCGGGAGACTGTCATACTTCCCCAGCCTCCTCAACGTGTCGAATGACATCTCCACCGGTACCCCATGTACCTTCCCAATCAACTTCATCTGTGATGGCTTGTTAAAATTGTGACATTGTAAGGTTGCCATCCACTCTTGAATCTCTGTCATAAACAGGTTACTCTTGTCTTTGTCGAAGCATTTAAGCGCCCCTTCCCAACCTAAAGCGCGAAACTTAGCAAACACCCTGAACTGGCCAAATTGGGGCTCATCAACTTCTTTCTCACAAATAAACGCGGCTGCCTTGTTTTTCAACTTGTTCATGCAATCATTGTAAAGTGTTGGCTGCCAAATCTCGGGTTGATCATCCAAAGACCCCGAGTTCCATACCGGCTTTTCACTCGGGTCTAACGCCATCTCTTCTTCGCCTTCACTTTCGCTTTCACTAACCCTACCCATATATTGCCTCTTCTTTGATGGTTGCTCCTTTTGTTTTCCCTTGCCTTTTGATGAAGATGAGCTTGATCCCGCTTGTTCCTTTGTCCTTGCCATTTCCTACACACATGAAACAAGCAACAAAACAAACAACAAATTTAACCCTCTCTTCAAAATCATCCCCACACTTGCTTGTTATCATGGTTGTAGATGTTAGTGAACCAAAAGTGTATCAAGAATTTTTCAAAAATTGGGCATGATGTCTCTACAATGTAGAACATCCCAAAAGTTCACTACTTTAACCACATATCCTACATCTACAACCACAAACCACGTTCAATAATCAATTTCATAATCATCTCTTAACAACAAGCAAGTGGGCAAGAGCAAATAACCTAAATCACCTTACTTTTCACAATGTATCACCACAATATAACAAAATAAGCGTCATACCTTGTTTCAAGATGGAAGAGTGCTTGTGAAACCAAAAATCCCAAAACCCCCAAATTATCTCAAACAAGGGTTTCGAATTCGGACCCCAAAATTTCGTTTTCTCTGAAATCTCTCCTCACAATCACAAAGCTTGTGAAAAATTAGTCAAGTTAGACCAAAATTCCACTTGATTTGGACAGAAATTGAAGGAATTAGGAAAGATTGAAGGTGGAAGAACTATGGAGGTTGTGGTGGGTCTTGAGAGAAAGAAGAAGATGACGGTGATAGAAGGATGAAGAATGGAAAGAATATGTGGCTGGGGTTAACTTTCACGTGACCAGATTTCGTTTTATTATATATATATATATATATTTTTTTTTATATAAAAGCGGAACCCCAAACGACATACAGCAAAAACCTGCGTACCGTAATTTACGGTCTCACCGTAAATTACGGTGAGACCTGAACATCAATTTTTCGCCGTAACACAGTAGACTTGCACCGTAAACCCCTATCAATTTCAACTTCCACCGTAAATTACGGTATGACCGTAATTTACGGTAAGCACTGAACCTCAAATCTTTCATCGTAACTCAGGAGGATTTTACCGTAAAGCCCAAAACTTTTGAACACCCACCGTAAATTACGGTTGTACCGTAATTTACGGTGCTCACTGGGCATCTCTTCTTTGATAAAAATTGAGGTTTTATGTGAAACATTTTTTTTTGATTTTTAATTTTTTCTATTTTTTTTCTTTTTAATTTTTTCAAAAACTTGTAAAAATTACCCTACCCCCTCAAAAATCCCGTGTTGTCCTCAACACAATGTAAGAGCAATTCGTGACCCGAACATCCCCACACTTGTTTCGAACACGGACTTCGAGGAACTATGGCAATTGTGCAAATATACAAAACAAAACAAAACAAAACTACTATGTACACTACCACCAAACCTGGGCCTCTCATGGTTGTTCCTCATCGACCGGGCGTAAGATATAGCCCGCTTTGTCAAGCTCCAAGTTGTTGATGTCATTTCCTTCCAAGTACGGCTTCAAGCGGTGACCGTTCACCATTTGTTGTTTCAACGTTTGCTCATCTTGGATGTCCACATCACCAAATCGCCCAACTCTTCGAATAACATACGGACCCATCCATTTGCCTTTAAGCTTGCCCGCGAACATCTTCAATCGTGAGTTGTACAACCACACTTTCTGCCCCACTTCGAACGTTTTCTTGCGCAATTTCGCATCATGCACTTTCTTTTGTTTATCCTTATAAGCCGATGCACATTCGTACGCCTCATCTCGAATCTCTTCTATCTCGCTCAATTGCAACTTCCTCAACTTACCCGCCTCATCGTAATCCGCGTTGACTGTCTTGATCGCCCAATGCGCCCGATGCGCCAACTCCATTGGCAAGTGACAACCCTTACCATACACCATCCGGTAAGGTGTTGTGCCAATCGGAGTCTTGTAGGCCGTACAGTACGCCCACAAAGCATCATCCAACTTGCTCGACCAATCCTTTCTATCCGTTCTTACCGTCTTCATGAGGATCTCCTTGATTTGACGGTTGGACACTTCGACTTGTCCACTCGTTTGCGGATGGTAAGGTGTGGCTACCCGGTGGTTCACGCTATACCTCTTCAATAATTTTCCGAAGTTGAAGTTCTTGAAATGTGAACCACCATCACTTATAATAACCCGCGGGATTCCAAAGCGAGAGAAGATGTTGGATTGAACAAATTTACAAACAACCGAATGGTCGTTCGTTCGTGTTGCAATAGCCTCAATCCACTTCGAGACATAATCCACCGCCACAAGAATATAAAGGAAGCCATTCGAATTCGGAAACGGACCCATAAAATCTATTCCCCATACATCAAATATCTCTACAACCAAGATTGGTTGTAGTGGCATCTCATCCCTCTTCGATATGCTACCCATCTTTTGGCAGTTTATACAATTCCGGGCGAACTCAATTGCATCCTTAAAAATAGTGGGCCAATAAAACCCACAAGAAAGTACCCGATAGCCTGTTTTATGCCCACTAAAATGACCCCCGCAAGCGGACGAACGGGCATGAGTTAAGATTTCCAACACTTCCGTCTCGGGCACACACCTCCGTATAACTTGATCCGGTCCGATCTTGAAGAGATCCGGCTCATCCCAAATGTATTGCCTCACTTGGACCATAAATTGTTGACGATGCTTTTTGGTCCAATGAGTTGGAATGGCACCCGTGGCTAAATAGTTGACGTAATGAGCGTACCACGGTGCAACGAAAGTGGAAACGGCTAAGAGTTGCTCATCGGGGAAACTTTCATTGATTTCACTCACATCATCGGTCCCCTCCACCGGAATCCGAGACAAATGATCCGCTACTACATTCTCGCTTCCCTTCTTGTCTTGGATCTCTAGATCAAACTCTTGTAACAATAAGACCCACCGAATCAAACGCGGCTTCGCATCTTTTTTCTCCATCAAGTACCGGACCGCACTATGATCCGAATAAACTACTACCTTGCTTCCCCAAATATATGAGCGAAACTTATCCAAAGCATACACCACCGCTAGTAATTCCTTCTCGGTTGTGGTGTAGTTGAGTTGCGCTTCGGATAAAGTTTTGCTTGCATAGTAAATAACCACCGGTTTCTTGTCAACCCGTTGACCCAAAACTGCACCAATAGTGGTGTCGCTCGCATCACACATTATCTCAAACGGCTTTGACCAATCGGGTGGTTGCAAGATAGGCGCCTTGACCAAGTGTTCCTTCAAAACAGTGAAAGCTTGCATACACTCGTTAGTAAAATCAAACGGGACATCTTTTAATAACAAATTACATAAGGGTTTGGTGATAACACTAAAACCCTTAATGAAACGTCGATAAAAACCCGCGTGTCCCAAGAATGACCTTACACCCTTAACATTTTTAGGAGGTGGCAAAGATGATATTACCCGTATCTTTGCCTTATCCACCTCCATCCCCCTTTCCGAAATCACATGCCCCAACACAATGCCCTCTTGCACCATGAAATGACTTTTCTCCCAACTTAGCACTAAATTTTTCTCAACGCACCTTTTCAAAACCTTTTGCAATTCGTTGAGACAATTATCAAAAGTAGTGCCAAAAATGGAGAAATCATCCATGAATACTTCGAGCGACTCTCCAACCATGTCCGAGAAAATACTCATCATATATCGTTGGAACGTTGCCGGAGCATTACACAAGCCAAATGGCATTCGCCTAAACGCAAAGGTGCCATATGGACATGTGAAGGTGGTCTTGTGTTGGTCATCCGGGTGTTTGGCGATTTGATTATAACCCGAATACCCATCTAAGAAGCAATAATATTTTTGACCCGACAATTTTTCAATAATTTAGAAGTGGCGGCATTCAATTTTCGGTAGTCAATACACACCCGCCACCCGGTAACCGGTCAGGTGGCAATTTGTTCACCACTTTCATCCTTGACTACTTGAATGCCGGCCTTCTTAGGCACTACTTGAGTGGGACTCACCCAAGCACTATCCGAAATCGGATAAATGATTCCCGCATCCAGCCATTTAATTACCTCCTTTTTAACTACCTCCCTTAGGTTCGGGTTCAACCGCCTTTGAGCTTCTCGTGTCGGTTTGGCATCTTCGGTCGTGATGATTTTATGCATGACAATGGACGGACTAATTCCTTTGAGGTCGGCAATCGTCCATCCAATAGCACCCTTGTTCGCTTTTAAAACCTCCATCAATGCTTGCTCTTGTGCCAACTCCAAATTAGAGGCAATAATGACCGGTAAAGTATCATTATCCCCTAAAAATACATACTTCAAATGGCTAGGCAAGTCCTTGAGCTCCAACTTTGGTGGTTCCTCCAATGATGGTTTTGTACCCGAATCGATCTCCACCGGTAAACCCTCGAATTGGTGGGTCCATGGTGGTCTACCTTCTTTCATTGCCATAGCATCTTGTGCTTCCTCTTCAACCCGTAGTGCATAAGCATGTACCTGTTCAGAAAAGTCACACAGGCAAATATCCAAACCATCCTCCTCATACTCATGCGGGTTGCATCCATCTACTATGTCTGCCATGAAACACTCATCAACACCGTTAGCATTAGAATTGTTAGTAAAAACATTCAAACGCATTTTTCGATTTCCAAACGCCATATCAACTGTACTAAATCTACAATCAATAATAGCATGTGCGGTGCTTAAAAATGGCCGACCCAAAATTATATTTTGTTGTTGTTTAGGGTCCGCCGATGAGTAATCCAAAACTAAGAAGTCCACCGGGTAATAAAACTCATCAATTTTTACAATTACGTTTTGAACCATACCCCGAGGCAACTTATGAGACAAATCGGCCAAAACAACCGTCGTCTCCACCCTTGCTAATGGACCAAAGTCATATTGGTCGTATAAGCCCCCCGGTAAAATGCTAACTCCGGCTCCGAGATCTAGCAACGCCTTAGCCATTTGAAAATTACCAACTTGTACATTAATCAATGGCGTGCCCGGATCTTGGAGTTTAGGAGGAAGCTCCCCATTCAACACCGCACTCACTTGCCCGGTCAAATCCACCCGCTTAGGCACTTTCTTCTTGTTTTGCCTTTTTTGTGTACATAATTCTTTTAAGAATTTTGCATAAGCGGGGACTTGTTTTATTGCATCGAGGAGTGGGAGATTTATTTTTACTTGTTTGAACATATCCCACATCTCCTCTTTTTGAGGACCTCTCGACACAATAAAATTTTTCTTTCCCGGGTCAAGTAGGGCCGATGGAAATGGAACTTGACTCGGTTCACCCTCAACTTTTTCATTCTTTTCACTTTCACCCAAACCCGGTTTTTTAACAATTGTTTCTTTTGGTTTAACCGGTGAAAGTTCATCATCACTTTCAATTCCCGTGATATCCTCAACCACCCCCTCAACCAATTCGGATGACAAATTGGCTTTAAATTCTTTCCCACTTCTTAAAACACTAACATGATTAATATTAACATTACCTCGTGACGAACCATGTGAAGGGTTTACCTTAGTGTCGCTTGGAAGTTGACCCTTTCCTCTCTTCAATTCCGCCACATCGGTTGCTAATTGACCCATTTGGGTTGTTAGTGATTGGATGCTTTTATCACGAACCTCATCTTTTTGCATTCGCACTTCGTCTAGTTGGTTCCGTTTTTGCATCTCCATTTGCATGCTCTTTAGCATCTCCATCACCTCGTTTCCACCCGAAGGCCCCCCTTGTTCTTGACCCGTTTGGTATTGTTTTTGATAACCTTGGTTATTTCCGCCTCGGTACCCACCTTGGTTATTGTAAGATGGCCGTGAACCAAAATTACCTTGGCTACCTTGAAAATTTGGGTTCACTTGATTTGAAGGGTTCCCATATCTAAAGTTCGGATGGTTCCTCAATCCGGGGTGGTAGGTATTAGAATTCATGTTGTTGTAGTTCCTACCACCTCCTCCTTGACCTTGACCTTGAACCGCATGAACTTCCTCGTATTGCCCTTCCAACATCCCTTGGCAATTTTCAGCCGCATGACCTATCTCATTACACAAAGCACAAACATCATAAATTTGGTTAGTGGTTTGTACATTACCGTCATCTATGGCGTGCACTTGCGGTCGGTTAGTGGTCGGTCGAGCTCTTCTTGAGGCTTGAGCTTTCCTCTTTGATGTAGTTGCCATGCTTTCCAAGAACTCCCAATCTTCATTCTCATAGTTTGTTCCAAAAGTCCCACCGGTAATGGACATCAAATCGCGAGCATCTTCGGCACTCAACCCCTCGTGAAAAGCATTCATTAACTCCCACAATTCGATTCCATGGTGAGGGCAATTCTTTATCATCATATTGAATCGTTCAAACGCTTCATGGAACATCTCACCATGTTGTTGTTGGAAGCTCCTCAACCCCTTTCTAGCATCATTGGTCTTTTGGGCGGTATAGAACTCGTCTAAGAAAGTTTGTTGCATTTCCCCCCAAGTGTAAATAGATGCCGAAGGCAAAGTGTAGAACCACTTCTTTGCCTTATCCTCCAAAGAAAACTGAAATAAGACCAACTTGACTTCATCGGCCGAAAAACCTTGACTCCCAAAAGTGTTGCAAATTGAGTCATAGGCCTCTAAATGGAAATACGGCTCCTCCGTTGCTAACTCTTTGTACTTCGGTAAACTTTGCAACGAGTTTGTTCTTACTTCAAAAGTTCTCCCTTGGTTGTTGTGAGGGATAACCACCGGTGAAGGGTTTTGAGTAATGATTGGCCTGAAATGTGCCTCTATTCCCCTTGCTTGTTCCCTAAGATGCCTTCTTGGAACACCCAATCGACCCCTTGGACGAATAGGACCCATTGGTCTTGGTATAGGCCCTTGTGGTGCAATTGGTTGTTGGGGCATCGGTGGGTATTGAATCGGCCTTTGAAATTGTGGTTGTACATGTTGTGGCCGAACTTGTTGCAATGGAATAGGTTGTTGTATTGGTGGCCCTTGTGGTCTTGGCCGAATGTGTTGTGGTATAATTTGTTGTTGTGGCATTCCACCAACACTTGCCATCCCTTGAGATTGACTTTGCAAATACCCAAACTCTCCTTGATCACCATAACCTCCATAACCATACCCATCATCTTCATAACCCTCATAATCTTCAAATCCCTCATCATAACCATCTCCTTGAATTCCCGAGGTCTGCTCAAATGGGATGGTCGAATACTGAAAGCCCGATTGTTGTTGTTGTGGTCTAAAAGATGAAGTAGTATGCACGATAGTTGAATTGGGTGCAATTGTGAAGGTGGATGATGATTGACCCGTAGTTGGGGGAAAGAAGTGGGATAATGGTGGGATTGTGGTGGATGGATTGTAGGTGATGGTAGGCTCAGTTTGAGTGGTGATTGGTTGGGTGACATTGGATGGTGTAAATTCAGCGGTGGTATTAGGTAATGTAGTGTTTGGTGATGGTTGGGTGGAAGTAGGTATAAAGGATGAGGTTGTTTGACTGGTTGTAGGTGGAATCTGAGAATCAGCCATGATGTTTCTCGGTGTAATGGGTGAAGTGGGTGAACCAATGATTTTGTTTTCTCGCACTAAAACTCGGTTTTGTCTTAGCGTTCTTTCAATTTCCGGATCAAACGATAGCGGTGATGACCTGTGAGAGCCTCTAGTATGCATACACCTGAAGTACCTGCACACTAAACACAACCAACGTAAACCCGAAAATAACAAACAAAACTATTAAACTAACACACGTTGCGCACTACTCCCCGGCAACGGCGCCAAAATTTGACGTGATTGTCGTGGGTCACGCAAATTTAATCCCCAAACAACTGTAGTTAGTGGTAAGAGGGTATCGAACTCAGGGAGTATGTGGAAAATGTGTCGATTGTATAGCTTTGTATTTAAACTAATATTAAACTAGATTGCAGAAATTAAAATTCAAAAGTTTGGATTGTTGTTTTAGAAATCTAAATTAAACACTAATTCAAATCAAAGTTGGTTGTAAAACAAATTAGGAGAGAACAATGATCACCTTAGGTTTCAGTTTCTTTAAACAATTGTGTGTAATTCTAACTAGAAAGAGTTACATAGACATAACTCGTGTATAAATGATTGAAGTGATAAAAGGGAACAAAGTACTCGGATTATATAACGCGAGGTTGTTTCCCGATGACCAATTAATCAATAACCAACCCTAACCCTTCCCGTGATATCTCAGTTGCCAATGGCACCAAGAACGTACGATTAAGACTAGAAATTGCAATATTGATTAACAAACTACAAACAATCAAACATACACCATGATATTCAAGCAACACAAGTTGTCATTCTAGAAATTCAGAAATTAAACACACAAAAGTTCAAGAAACATTCACCTAAGATGATCACCGAAGAGTTTAGCCGGACATGGCTCGGTGAATCATCATCATAATCAAACTATTGTTCATACGAATCAAAAACACAAACCGAATGATAAGAAATGTTCACAAACCCAACAAGTTCTCCAAAATCGCCCCAATGATGTCCTAGAACCGTCCAATGATAAGAGATAGTGAAAAGACACTCCAAAACTGATTAAATGATGGCAGTTACACTTTGGTTCGCAGCTTCCCCACCGTAAATTACGGCTCCACCGTAATTTACAGTGATCATGGTTCTTTTACGGCATGAGTGAACTGTGTTACGGTGGAGAAGAAAATAAAATCCAGGTCCACCGTAAATTACGGTAGGACCGTAATTTACGGTGGTGAGCTTCCTTGACTTCTTTGTTGTGTCTCGTGTTCCACGCTCGACCCGTTCTTCACCAACGCCTCCAATGTTGCGTTTACTCCATCTTTTAGCTCCTAAACTGCACCTGAAACATAAGCACCGTAGTTATCTAATTCAAGATAATTACACGATTAAGTGGAGGATTATTTCATCTTTTAATATGCTTAAGGGTTGTCCAAAGGACCACCCGTCATGCCCCGGGCGCCCATAAGGTCGATGAAAACACTTCTTTACTAGCCCAAATCGAGGCCCTTTCTTCAAAAATAAAAAAGTTAGAAATGACAAAAACAGTCTCGGTTATGGCTTGTGAAGCGTGTGGTGGGCCACATGAAAATTGGAGTTGTATAAAAGAAACAGACGATCAACAGGAATCGGTAAGCTACATTGATAATAGACCTAGGCCGTCGGGTCCTCCAACGGGCACTTACAACCAAGGATGGCGAAACCACCCAAACCTTGCTTGGAGAGAACCCGGCAATAGTAATAACCAACAAACCCAACGAACAAACTTTCAACAACCAAGAAATGAGTCACAAAATTTCACTCAACAACAAAGTGGACGAGAAAGGATTGAAGATACTGTATCTCGCCTCATCTCCGACACTAAAAAGAAAAACTCGGAAAGATTTCTACAATTAGAATCAAATTTTAGAAATCAACAAGCTAGTATTCAAAACATAGAAAAACAATTAAATCAAATAGCTCAAAATTTTGCCGAGAGACCGCAAGGCGCATTACCTAGCAATACCGAAACAAACCCAAAAGCGCAAGTTCATCTCATCACGCTACGAAACCGCACCGTGGGGCCTGCAGAAGCGCCGCCGCCGACAGAAGAAACGGTACCCCCACCTCTGCAGGAGAAGAACTCCCCTCCGTCACCAGAGCCTACCAAGGCTCCTCGAGTTCCGTATCCCGGTAGGTTAATTCGTCAAAAGACCAATGAGCAATTCGCGAAATTCGAAAGTCTACTAAAGCAATTGCATGTCAATATTCCTTTTATTGATGTCCTAACCCAAATGCCCAAATACTCTAAGTTCATGATGGACTTCCTCACTCATAAAAAGAAAATTGAAACTTTGCAATTAGTTAAATTAGGCGAAGAATGCTCTGCACTCGTACTCAATAAACTTCCCCAAAAGAAAATCGATCCCGGAAGCTTCACGATTCCCTGCTCAATCGGGGAGTCCCCCGTTCGTAATGCACTAGCCGACCTTGGGGCTAGCATTAACCTCATGCCCTCATCAATGTTTAAAAGACTCGGCCAAGGAACAACGAGTCCTACAAAAATGAGCATACAACTTGCTGATCGATCCGTCAAATTCCCGCAAGGTGTCATTGAAAATGTCTTGGTAAAGGTAAGCAAATTCGTCTACCCAGCCGACTTTGTCATACTCGATATGGAGGAAGACACCGAGGTCCCCCTCATACTAGGGAGACCATTTCTTGCCACCGCACAAGCGGTGGTAGATATGAATGACGGAACACTCACCTTGAGGTTTGGGTATGATGAAGTAAAATTCGGAGTTGGGAAGAGAGTAGAGGACGACGACCCGGTCAACTACATGAAGGTTATTGATTCAAGTTTGGATGCTGCTCTCCGACGGTGTAACATGGGACGCCAAGCATCCCACTCAGAAAATATATAACCTCACATTGGGTCTAGCCAAGGACCCTTATAAACGTGGCGCACCACGGAGGCATTCCGCGGAACTATCCTTAGTTTAGTTTAATCTTTTAGTTTTAATTTGCAGAAATAAAACACACTCACGGTGGTAAAGGATGAAAAAGGGAACGAGAAAAATGGCCCCATGCACAAAGAACGAAGCGACCCGACACAAATCTCCATTACAGAAGGCTCAACACGGGTCGTGCTCAACCAACACGGCCCCGTGCTGAGCCACCTACAGAAAAACGCCCAGTTCAGGTAACTGGACACGGCCGTGTTCACCAGACACGCCCCCGTGTCCAGGCTTCTGTCTCATTTCTTTAATTTTTGTTACTGGCACCTGAACACAGGGCCGTGTCCAGACTGCCAGTAACATAAATCTTTGCTTTTTAACACCACATTACACATCCAATCAACCTAAAAATTTATTTTTGGGACACATTGAGGACAATATGTAATTTAAGTGTGGGGGGGAAGCTAACACCTTGAAATTTTGCAAGTCCTAACAACAAGCCTTACACAAAACTCTATTGGAACCGCTAAACATCCCAAATTTTTTTCAAAAACTTTCATTTTTTTTACTTGTCTAAAGTTTAAGTTAGGAATCCTAAGATTAATAAGGTTATATTTTTACAAATTTTACAACCGAGAGCGTCGTGATAACAAGAACCAACATAAGAAAATTATGAAACAGCATAACAAGTCTAATTAAAATTTGATTATATATACTTGATCACATTAAAAACCCATTCCACAAAAGTGAGTTTTGAGCCTTTATTGAGCATACAAATTTACATCCTTAGACTAAATGCTCATTTTTCGTTTCTTGTGTGAATAGCCGCTTGGTTCTTACAACTCTAGAACTTGCCACGACGATTCATTCCCGGTCCTTACCAACTTAAACCCGAGTAAGTAAATGATGGAGGCATTAGGACTAACCATTTTTTCTTTCCACACCATTATTTTTCAATTTTTTTTACCACCTACCCAAAATCCCCCTAGTTAACCCCTTTGAGCCTAAACCTTTCGTTTCTTTACCCTAAACCCTTTTTACCCACCAAAAAACCTTTTTATTTTTACCCTTTATTTTAGTAACAAGCTCGGTTCTTTTCGCAAGCTCGTTCTTTTGTGTGACATCAAAAAAAAAATGATGAAGTCAAAAACAAACAAAGCTATGCAAACAAAAGCTTGTTTGGAGAAATACTTCAAAATAAAAAGTCACTAAAAACAAAGTGTTTTACGAAAACCGACGCTTTTTACGCTTTTCGCCCTTTTACTAACCACTAACCCAACCAGCCACCTTTAGCCCAAGCCTAACCCTTCACCCAAAAAGTCCTCTTGATATTTACAAAGGTATAAAGTTAAAAAGGAGGAGGATTGATTGCTTGGCAAGCCTATGGTAGGCGTAAGTTCCATGCCGCTCTCGAGTGATTCACTAAAAAAATACACCTCCGGCCAAGTGTTGAGTGATTTCTCCCGTAAGGTATGTGAACTTGTATATAAATGAAATTTTAAAAAAGGCATGTTACGCCCGAATAAGTAATTTATCTTATGAAACGTTCTAAATAAATCATAACGAA
Organism: Helianthus annuus; assembly: GCF_002127325.2. Taxonomy (NCBI): domain Eukaryota; kingdom Viridiplantae; phylum Streptophyta; class Magnoliopsida; order Asterales; family Asteraceae; genus Helianthus; species Helianthus annuus. Next base: position 96,935,494 of record NC_035435.2, on the reverse strand, counting down.
TAGGATTGTAAATAAATAAAAATAAAACCCAAAAAGATCTTGGATTCCCGACACTCTATGACAAGCCAAAAACCTTCTCTTCTACCCATTCCATTTGGGAGTGTAAGCCACATTTAAAGAGTTTTGCTTGAGGACAAGCAAAAGTTCAAGTGTGGGGGTATTTGATGTGTGTAAAATGCAACATATAAATTACATCAAATGAGGCATAAAACTAACCCTTTTTAAGTACTAATGTTGGAAAAAGAGTGTTTTTGTCTTCCTTTTGTATTTTCAGGATTAAATGAGCTCAAATTCACAAAAGAAGCAAAAAGACAGTTAATTCTAACATAAATACAAGAAAAGAAACAAAAGTAGACTGCCTGAACCCTCAACGGCATCCTCCCAAGCAAAGAAGAGAAAACAGAAGCCTGAACACGCCTCGTGCTCAGCCAGCACGGGGCTGTGCCCAAGAAGCAGCAGAAAAGACAAACCTGTAGAAGCTTCTATTGCCCACCACGGGGCCGTGTCCAGTGAGCACGGGGGCGTGGCGAAAGTACAGCAGGCGCATTAATTGTAATTGCGAATTACAATTAATGAAGAGAGAGAGTGTCAGACAGGCACGGGGCCGTGTCCAGCGGACACGGGGCCGTGCCCAGCCTTCTGTTCAGCCTATAAATAGGAGTGCTTGGTTTCATTCCAACTCATCCCTTGGCACACCACCTCTCTCACACTTCATCCACCACCCACCACCACCATAATACCATCATCCACCACCATCATCCATTGTCCATCGTAGAGTGTGTGAGTCGTCTCGGGATCCAAGATTGATCGTAAGAGTTCTTGACAATCAAGGCCATGTTTGCCTAAGTCTCTTACATCACTTGGTGAAAACAAGTGTTTAGTATAATACTTTTTATTTTTAATCTTTTGCACTTTTTATTTGGTTTTGTATTAATGACTTTAATAACTAGTTGCTTATGTTGAAGGTGATCTTTCCTTATCGTTTGTCCGTGGTGTCTTGGCATTATTTTACTGTCTATATAAAATAAAAGATTTTCACCATTCATATCTCCACGGTCTATATGGAGGTATGTTGGCTACCTGGTCGGGGGTTAAGGGAACGGTTTGGTAAGGGTCTTGCCCTTGTTCAGCGTTTAGAGGTCCTGCAAGGGACCTGGGTCAAATTTAGTAGGATCTCCTTCAATGCCCATAGGTATTGGATGGCGGGGATCCAAACTCTTTGACCCCCTCATAAGTTAACTACTATTAATACTATAACCCGGCTACTTAGGACTGTATCCCTGCTGACTCAGACTACTTAGCCGAGGGTAACGTCACCGCCAAAAGCGGGGCCTACCACAATTTGCATTAATAACTTAATTCATTATCTTCCAATAATCCAACCCTTTAGGATTGTATCCTTGCTGACTCAAACTACTGGGTTGAGGGTAACGTCGCCTTCAAAAGAGGGGCCTACTACAATAACTAAGATAATCTCTTAAACAAGTGCAAAAGTGTGAAAATAATCAAAGGTTATACTAATACACGAGTCGGATCCAAGTGATTCATCTTGTCTATCTGTTTTTATTTTATTTTTATTTTTTAGCATTTAGTTAGTTTTTATTTTTTCTAGTTTAAAAACCTTTTTTCTAACTTTTTGATTTGATTAGACGTTGAGGATAAACCGGTACTAAAAGCTCTTGTGTCCTTGGACGACCTCGGTATCTTATCAACACTATACTACGTCCACGATGGGTGCACTTGCCCATATGTGTGTTTAGTGTTAGTAAATATCGTGTTTTATAAATTTAAAACTTGGCTAAAAGTGTAAAAGGGCTTAAAATATATATCAAGAATATAACACACTTCATGCACATTAGTAGTCCTTTACCTGTAACATTTAAACTCATTTAAAATCCTTCAAACAATCTATTCAAAACTAGAATGATGCCGATTCCTAATCCACGATTACAAACTTGGGATCTCCGACATAGTCCTAAGACTTTATGGGAAACAAACTTCCATCCAAGTCTTCTCAGACTTGATGGCTTTCAACTCTTGCATAGTAGGGTTGTATGTTGCCTTTTTAGTAGCATAAAAATCTTTAACCCCCTTTGCTTTCCCATTCAACATTTTCCCAAATATTTTCTTTACACTTCCATTAAATGTTTTCTCGACATCAAACTTTGTTTTTTCATTATAAAACTGATTCGAGATATCAACCTTACCCACTTTCTGCTTAACTTCTTCAAATTTCAGTGATGGAAACTCATCATCGTTTACTGAAATTTTCATCTCACCTTGTGGCTCCTCTGGCTTTGTGGAACCAGATTCATCGCCGTTTTTCTCATCAGCTTTCTTAACAACCCACACTTGGTTGTTATTCTCTTTCTTTTTATAAAAATTTATTTTCGAACACTCACCAACCTCATAAGTTGAATTTTCAAAAATTTTAAGTCTATTGGTTGGTGTTTCAACATCAACAATCTTTTCTTTCAATTTCTGAGAAACTCCCTGTTTTGTTTTGGCATTTTTCTGACAATTCCATGCAATGTGACCAACTTCATTGCATCTGTAACAGGTTCGAGTTTCCTTTGGATATAACACCTCAGTTCCATTCTTCTTCTTTTCAGCAAGAAACTCCTGGTTTGACTGTCTCCAGAATGGTTTCTTCTGTTCCTCCTCTGCACTTCCACCTGACACAAATTCTGTTTTTATTTTAGAATTTTTCATATTTTTATGATTTTCTGGTGGAATAAAACCAAGACCTTTCTTTTTGTAGCTACGATTTTGGTTTGGTTTCTTTTGAAAACCAGAGCCAGAATTGTAACCTTTTTTCTTGTTTAAACGTTGTTGTACTCTTGAGGTGTAAGGTTTAGGTTTTACAGTAAGATTTTCATCTTTTATTTCAGAAATATTAATTTCTGTTAGTTTGAAAACCTTTCTTATCAATTCAGTTTTGACACCTCTTATTGGAAACTCTTTGTCAGAGTATAATTTGTCAGTTTCATTTAAAGTGTATGCAACTTCAAATGTTTCATCATCCAAATTTGCTTTTGATAATAAAAATTCTTTACTATAAGACCGTTTAACCGACGACTTTTGACTGTTGACTGACGAATTTGACCCTCCAGACTCAGATTTTGACTCGGGCTCCTCATCAGTATCCAACACCTGATCGACCACCTTTTTGATTAACTCAGACTCATGATCAGTATCGGACGAGGTAAACGTGACGTCAATGTTATCTGGTAAAACGTCAGTTGTGTCGGTTTTTAACTTTATATTGACTGCTTTTTCAAGTTGCTCCTCGTTTGGTTTTCTAGGAGAATACCCTTCCCATATCGGAGGCGGACACTTGTTATAGCTAACAGTTGGTTTCTTACCACTATCTTTCTTTTTCTTCGGCTTCTCGTCTTGAAAAGCTTCCATACCTGCAACAGTTGGGTAAATACGATCAATGAGATAATCAGAACTAGAATAACTTTGTAATAAACGTCTAATTCTCTTATTCTCGATCTTTTCTGTCTCCAACTCCTGCTTCCACTTAGCACTCTCTTCGATATAAAAGTTTATAGCTTTTTGCTTCGACATCATGACTGCATTCATCATCGTTAGTGTTTGTTCTCTTTCTGAATTTGTCTTTTGTAGACCAGTTACTGTTTTGTTCAAGACATCATAAGATTCCTTCACATAATTGAGGTTGAACAGTAACTGCTCCTTCTTCTTCTCATACTCAGCAATTATATCATCTTTTGCTGCACGTTCCTTGCATGCTTCCAAACACTTCGTGCAAGGCTTGACAACTTCAACAATCTTTTCAACTTCGATTGTTTTCACCACTTCAACCACCTTTTCTTTTTCTTTCACCTGCTCACTCTCAACATTCTTCTCAACAACACTTTCAACACTCTCTTTCTGAACAACATCTTCAGATTTCATTTGTTGTTGTTCTTTAGCAGCTCGTTTCTCCTTCAGTTTCTCCATGCGATCTGCAAAATAAAAATGAAAACTTTCAGGAGATAGATGAGATTTAGCAACGTTTATATGTTTCTCTTCCTCATCATCACTGCTACTATCAACTGGTGACTGATCAAACTGTACAGATGTTTCTGAATCAGCATCTAATAAACCAGAATCTGACGGTGTTTAATCAAATACAACTTCCTTTTCTGAAGTAACATCATTTTGCACACTCTCATCTGCACTCTGCGAACCTTCATCAGCACTTTCTGAACTTTCAACAGAGACAACAGACTTGTTATCCACACTCTTTACAGTCTCGCCAATAGACTTCATCCACGTGGCAAACATGTCTGGTTCTCGGACAATCTTAGCGATGAAAGCTTTAAACTCTCCCTTTTCATCAACAAACATATCCCAGCTGAAGCCTTCAGGTAGTCTCTCATCATCTTGATCAACTAAGCAAGCTTTGCTTTCAGGAGATATGTAGTTACTCCAGTTGAAATCTACCAAACATGCTCTTTTTGAATCCTCAATCTTTCTACCATGAGCTGTCTGTGAGTCTTGTGATTGACCAACCTGCTGATAAATGGCTTTCCAGTAGCAGTCATCTTTTCCGAACAAATTCTGAGCTCCACTAGCTTCCTTATTCTTGCATTCCCGTTTGAAATGACCTTTCTCCCTGCATCGAAAACAAGTAACTTTAGATTTATCAAAACCTAAAGTAGAAACATGAGCATCAAGAAAGTCATTTCTCCCGGTAATTGTCTTGAATTTTTCAGCACGCCTAAGAACACTTGCAAGACACCGTTTGATATCCATTAGTTCCATTTCTTCGGCGTCTATTTGATCGTAATCCTCCTTTGTAAGCATAGGATTTCCGATTCGACCAGCAACTAGATCTTCATACGAAAGTAACACAGAACCGAGTAAAGCCATATGGTCTTTAGCAGTTTCTTCCGAAAAACTTTGACCTTCTGGAAGATTTAGAGCGATGTTGCACTGAATCACGTAACCATTTCCAGTCTTTGTGCTCTATGACTGAAAGCTTGTATTTGACTCTTTAGGATTGACACTTGGAAATGATGAGAATCCACTGCTGCTTTTGTTTGATCCCTGATCAGCTTTTTTTGATGAATCCCCAGCACTAAACGCAGTTTGAATTTTCGGACTTCTCTCAGCTTCTGGAACTGGAATACTACCTTTGTAGTACATCTTTACATCCTGTTGACCACTCGGACTGTTCATCCTAGCGATCTTCTGCTGTTCCAGATCCTGACTTTCGATCTTTTCAATAAACTGAGATATTGTTAGCCCATCATAAACACCCGTATTTTTCAGAATCATCAAATACGTTCTCCATTCTTTCTGTGGTAACGCATCGGCTAGCTTTTCTACCCACTCTTCATGATCTTTTGTAATACTCAACATCGACATTGATCATGTAAGGTGGCAGTAACGTTCGATCAGCTTCTTAGTATCCTCTCCTGGTAAGCTACTGAATAGATCAAATTCCTTCTTGAGCAGTGACTTTTTGCTCTTTATCATATTCTCACTGCCCTCAAATTTGACTTTAAGTGCATCCCAGATTGATTTTGCAGTTTTGTCATGCTGTAGCAATATAAATATGTCTTCTTTGATTGCTTGTTGCAACAAACGGATCATCATCTTTCCGGCTTTGTACAAAACCCGTTCTTGATCCGTGAACTCTGATAACTTTTTTAAAACCTGCAAATCTGTTCGAGGCAATACATATTTCTTCAGGATACATTCCCACGACCTAAGTTGGTTTGCCTGAACCCAGTTCTCGAATCTGTCTTTCCACCCGTAGTATTCTTCGATACTCATCAATTTCGGGGGTTTTTGGGTGGTACCCGTCTTGTTTTCTAAACTCATGGCTTGAACAATAGCAGCTGGACCAGACGGTGTTGCAAACGCGTTATAGAACTCGGTATCCATGATGACTTAGCATGTTTTTCAAGATCAGTGACAAATAAGCGAAATCAGGAGCTTAGGGTTGCCTTATGAGCGAAATATGATAGACCTTAAGAGCGAAATCAGTATTTGCATCTATGAGCGAAATCTGATGGTCTCAATGAGCGAAATCCCTCAATTTTGATGACACAAGAGCGAAATCTCAGATTAATGTTTACTGGAGCGAAATTAACCTGTATTTGGAGCGAAACCTCAATTATTGTACCTCAGGAGCGAAACCTAATGTGCACTATAAGCGAAATCACTAAGTGTCCATAAGAGCGAAATCTAATCGGAAGTTAATTTGAACCATTTTTAGTCTGAATTTCAGTGTCAAACTTTCAAGGATTTGTCTATGTCCAATTGTCTATGATCTGTGAAATTTTAAGCAAATTTTGACCGGTAAAACTTTCTGAAATGATGAAAGAAGGTGTAGAAGTAAGAAAACAAGATGAATTCCAGCTAATCTCTGCAGAACTGCTCCTCCTAAGCTCTGATACCACTTGTAGGACCGAGGACTGACCTGAATGAGTCGTTCAGAGGCGTTCAACTCTGTTTCAGGTGCGGAATAACAGGAAACGGAGGTAGAAACAGCTGATTCTTCACTTAATCTACTGATTGTATTGATTTGACAACGAATGCAGCTCGATCTTCACACTGGCAACACTTAATATATATAGTATAGATATTTCACTCCAAGGGACACATGTCCATATGAGCGAAACCTCATATTGTACAAATAAGCGAAATCACCTTGTCCACATGGGCGAAACCCCATCTTAAGACCCTATGAGCGAAATCATCTCATTATACACAAACAAACTCCTATTTTCTCGTAAAACGTGCCCTAATCTATACAATACAAGGTAAGACTCGATACAAGACCAAGTTGACAGATGTACGCACCAACAGATAACTACAGTTATTTGTATTTCAGGTACAAATGGAGCTTAAAATGGAAGGAATATGGAGCATAAATGAAAAAAATAATTTATTGGAATTGAAGAATTAAGAAGATAACATGATAGAGGACGAAATTACGAGAACGTGGGCGAAAACGGTGAAGAAAACGGAGTTGAAATGAAAAAGTTATGAAGAAAACAAAATTGCTTGCTAAAACCTACCATAGCTTAAGGTAGAGGGCGTAAATTACGGTAGCCCCCAGAACTTTTCTCCCACCGTAAGGCAATAGACATTGAGCGTAGCAGTTTTAAGGCCACCGAACTTACGGTGGCTGGTGTAAATTACGGTAGAGCCTAGCAACTTTTGTAACTCCTTCTTTTATGGACAATAATGGGTGCCTTTTCATTATTCCAATCATTGTGTACGTTTTGGGGGCAGCTTTGGGCAAAACTTGGCTTGTTCTTGGTGATTTTGAAGATTCCAAACATTCAGTTTATGTTTTTGATTTCTATGAACAATACTCTTGATGTTATAATGATTCACCACACTAAGAGAGGCTAATTTCATTGGTGATCATCCTAAGTGTAAGGTTTGTTTGAGACACTATATTTATGCTTGAATTTCTAGAATAATGAACTATACAATGTTTGTTTAGTTTGTTATGGTGGATGATCATTTGTAAAGTGTTAATTTGTGTCTGATCATAGTCTAAACCATACGTTCTTAGTGGCTTTGGCAATTGAGATATCATGGGAGGGATTAGGGTTGGATATTAGTTAATTGGTCATCGGGTAACAACCTCGCATTCTAGGAATCCGAGTACTTAGTTCCCTTTCATCACAAACGTTTAACCAAACATGAGCCATGTCTATGTGGTTCTTTCTAGTGAGCATGAACATTAGTGTCAATTAAAACCTGAAACTTAGGATGGTCGCTATCTTTTAATCTGTTTACAAAACTCAACTTTGATTTGCAATTTAATTTAGTTCTATTTAGATAACTAAAACCAATCAATCCAAATTTTGAAATTACTATTTGCAACTTAGTTTTAAATTTAGTCATTAGAAAAGCTACATAGATAATACATTTTCCACAAACTCCCTGTGTTCGATTCCCACTTACCGCTAGCTAATTAGTTGTATTTGGATTAACTTTGAGTTAGACTTTGACCACACGTCAGTGCGTTATCCATAACACGAGTACGTTCATTAACATCGGCCAAGCCGACCGGTAGTATGTTATAGTACCATAGGACTGACAATCCCGTTACCAAATTTCCCGGGGTTTGTGGGGAAGTTTGGGGAACGATAGAAACTGTGAAACACAATTTGACAAATCCTTTGGTGGTTTGTTTGTCGAGTCAACACAGGCTTGAATGTATTCACCACACGACCACACTTGTTTACACAAAGACGATTAAAACAAGGACAATTGGCTTATACAAAACAAGGGTTTAGACAAGATACAAATGTTTTTCAATTAAAGATATATAAACCATACAAAGTTTTCTTTTAAATTGATTTCTTACACGGTTTTACAAAGGAAACACTTTTGTCAAAGATTCATGGCTACTAGGTTTTCATACTTTTACCAACTTTTATAGTTGATCAAACATGTTGCAATACCAAACACATTTAATACAAGTTTAATTTCAAGGTTTCCACTCATCGACTCTCATAGTCGGACAAGGTATTGCAATACAAATTCAAAGCCATGAACTTGACCACAAAATCTATGTTACTCACAAGTATTCAATGTTGACCTTCTCTTTTTCACATATGTTTCAGGTGCTAATGTGTGACGGTTATGAAAGCATGCTACACATAGGACGGACTCGGGCCTTAGTTTGCCTTAAAATATAAAGACAATTGTTTGTGTTTGTTTTATGTTTAAAAGACAATGTAATTTGACTAAATCAATAACAATGAAACTTTAAGTACCATGTGTTCAAAACAATTTGTGTGACCCCCCGACGTTTCCGCCACGGGTTGTTTTATACGCGGTCGGGGTGACACACTATGAGAGCCTCTATTTGCTCTGGCCTGACTTCTCCCCTCTATAATTATGACCAAAGCAATCAAGACATTGGGAGGAGGGTGGTGATGGATGATGGGCTTGTGTTGTATCCAGATTTGGTTGTCAGGGATGCTGACATCCTCTATACCCCTGCAGAGGTGCTAGAGATGTTCCCTGATGCTTAGTGATTAGAACATGTTCATTTCTGTTTTCCCCAAACTGTGTTTTGTAAGGGAGGGACAGGTACTTGGTTTTTTTTTATGGTAGTTTATGTGTATATATGCTTGACATGTCTACTAGTTTGTTAGTAATTTATGTATCTATTACCAAGATAACTACTTATCAGCGTTGTATTTTGTGAATGTATTAGTTTAAGCAGTGCAGGAATAGCTACTACACTTTCATTCTGAAATGTTGTATACACTGATGTGTGTTGGTGTGTATATAATTTTAGTTATATTTTAAGCCCTTTTATACTTTTTAGCCAAGTTTTAAATTTATAAAACACGATATTTACTAACACTAAATACACATATGGGCAAGTGCACCCATCGTGGACGTAGTATAGTGTTGGTAAGATACCGAGGTCGTCCAAGGACACAAGAGCTTTTAGTACCGGTTTATCCTCAACGTCTAATCAAATCAAAACTTAGAAAAAGGTTTTTAAACTAGAAAAAATAAAACTAACTAAAATGCTGAAAAATAAAATAAAAGTAAAAACATATAGACAAGATGAATCACTTGGCTCCGACTCGTGTGTAGTGTAACCTTTTAATATTTCCGCACTTTTGCACTTTTTAAGAGATTATCTTGGTTATTGTAGTAGGCCCCTCTTTTGAAGGTGACGTTACCCTCAACCCAGTAGTTTGAGTCAGCAAGGATACAATCCTAAAGGGTCGGATTATTGAAAGATAATTAATTAAGTTATTAATGCATAATGTGATAGGCCCCTCTTTTGAAGGTGACGTTACCCTCGGCAAAGTAGTCTGAGTCAGCAGGGATACAGTCCTAAGTAGCCGGGTTAAAGTTTTAATAGTAGCTTACTTATGAGGGGATCAAAGAGTTTGGACCCCCGCCATCCAATACCGGTGGGTATTGAAGGAGGTCCTACTAAATTTGACCCAGGTCCTTTGAAGGATCTATACACTGAACAATGGCGAGACTCTTACCAAACCATTCCCTTAACCCCCGACCAGGTAGCCAACATATCTCCAGATAGACCATGGAGATATGAATGGTGAAAATCTTTTATTTTATATAGACAGTAAAATAATGCCAAGACACCACGGACAAACGATAAGGAAGAATCACCTTCAACATAAGAAACTAGTTATTAAAGTCATTAATACATAACCAAATAAAAAGTGCGAAAAGATTAAAAATAAAAAGTATTACACTAAACACTTGTCTTCACCAAATGATGTAAGAGACTTAGGCAAACATGGCCTTTGATTGTCAAGAACTCTTACGATCAATCTTGGATCCCGAGATGACTCACACACTCTATGATGGATGATGGATGATGGTGGTGGATGATGGTGTTGTGATGGTGGTGGGTGGTGGGTGAAGTGTGAGAGCCAAGGGATGGTTTGCAAATGAGCCAAGCACCCCTATTTATAGCATGAACAGCAGCTCGGGCATGGCCCCGTGTCCATTGGGCATGGCCCCGTGTCCATCCTCCTTCTCTTTCTTCATTAGTTGCAGTTTGTCTGCACTAGTTGACCACGCCCCCATGTCCGCTTAGCACGACCCTGTGTGCAGAACCGTATCTGTACTATCAAGATTTCCCTAGATTCTGCGAATCTTAGAGTTGACCACGGCCCCGTGTCCAGTGGGCACGCCCTCGTGGTGGGTGATAGAAGCTTCTACAACTTTGTCTTTTCTGCTGACACTTGGGCACGCCCCCGTGCTCATCGAGCACGGGGCGTGTTCAGCCTTCTATTCTCTTGTTTTGCTTGGGAAGATGTTGTCGGGGAGGCCGGGCATGCCACGTTTGTTCCTTTTCTTGTATTTATGTTAGATTTAGCTGCCTTTTTGCTTCTTTTGTTCATTTGAGCTCATTTAATCCTAAAAATACAAAAGGAAGACAAAAACACACTTTTTCCAACATTAGTACTAAAAAGGGGTTAGTTTTATGCCACAATTGATGTAATTTATATGTTTCATTTTGTGCACATCAAATACCCCCACACTTGAATCTTTGCTTGTCCTCAAGCAAAACTCTTTATAATATGGCTTTACACTCCCAAATGGAATTGGTAGGAGAGAAGGTTTTTGGGCTTGTCATTGAGTGTCGGGATTTCCAAGATTCTTTATTAAGTTTCATTTTTATTTATTTACAATCCTATTCATCATGATTTATTAAAAACATTACATAAGATAAATTACTTATTAGGGCATAACATGCCTTTTTTAAAAATTCCATTTATATACAAGTTCACATACCTCACGGGAGATCACTCAACACTCGGCCAAAGATGTGTTTTTAGTAAATCACTCGAGAGCGGCATGGAACTTACTCCTACCATAAGCTTGCCAAGCAATCAATCCTACTCCTTTCTAACTATATACCTTTGTAAATATCAAGAGGACTTTTGGGGTGAAGGGTTAGGCTTGGGTTAAAGGTAGGTGGTTGGGTTACTGGTTAGTAAAAAGGGCGAAAGGCGTAAAAAGCATCGGTTTTCGGAAGACCTTTTATTTTTCATAACTTCTTATTTTGATGAAGCATTTCTTTCAAACAAAGTTATTTTTTTTTTGATAAACTTGTTTGTTTATTTCTTTTGGCTTCATCATCATCATTTTTTAAGCAAGTCATAAGAAAAATAGAGCCTTGTTACTAAAATAAAGGGTTTAAAATGAAAAAGGGTTTTGGTGGGTAAAAGGGTGTTTGTTTTGGGTTAAGAAATGAAAAGGTTTAGGCTCAAAGGGGTTAACTAGGGGGATTTTGGGTAGGTGGTAAAAAAAAAAGAAAAATAATGATGTAGAAATAAAAAGGGTTAGTCCTAATGCCTCCATCATTTACTTACTCGGGTTTAAGTTGGTAAGGACCGGGAATGTATCGTCGTGGCAAGTTCTAGAGTCGTAAGAACCAAGCGGCTATTCACACAAGAAACGAAAAATGAGCATTTAGTTTAAAGATATGTATTTGTATGCTCAATAAAGGCTCAAAACTCACTTTTTTTGTGGGAATGGGTTTTTATGTGATCAAGTATATATAATCAAATTTTAACTAAACTTGTCATGTCGTTTCATAATTTTCTTATGTTGGTTCTTCTTATCACGACGCTATCGGTTGTAAATTTGTAAAAATATAACCTTTTTCTTAGAACTTGAAATTCCCAACTCAAACGTAGACAAGTAAATTTTTTTTTTTTTTTGAAAAAAATTTGGGGTGATTAGCGGTTCCAATAGAGTTTTGTGAGAGTTTTGTATTTAGGACTTGCAAGATTCAAGGTTTTAGCATCCCCCCACACTTAAACAACACATTGTCCTCAATGTGTACCAAAAATAAGTTTTTAGGTTAATTGAATGTGTAAAAAAGCAAAATTTATGTTACTGGGCGTCTGGACACGGCCCCGTGGTGTCCGGGCACGGCCCCGTGTTCAGATCGCCAGTAATAGAAATTGTTAAAAAGAAACAGAAGCCTGGACACGAGGGCGTGTTCAGTGAGCACGCCCCGTGTCCAGTTACCTAAACTGGGCATTTCCTGCAGATTGTGCAGCACGGGGCCGTGTTGGGCGGGCACGACCCGTGCTGAACTTGCTGTAATGAAGAAAATTTTGTCGGATGGCTCTGTTTTTGTGCATGGGGTGCTGGTTCAAGTTTCCCTTGTTATCCTTCACCATCCCGAGTGTTTTTTTATCCATTACAACATCATCCAAACACCAAATTAACTAAAACCATCATTCATTAAAACATAGAGAGAATTACATAATAATCCTAATAAGTTAAAGTTCTAGATAAATAGGTCAAAAGAAGCACAAGAAGTTCAAACCAAGAAGTTCTTACCTAAAATTTATTCTATAAGCAAAATTTCCGAAAAGATAATTCTCTTGGTTGGATGCGGCTTAGAAGAACTTCTTTCTCCGGGCATGGGTTCCTCACACGTCGGCGAGCCACTCCTCTATCTCCCTTGGGAGAAGAAAGGCGGGCTCATTGGCATCAGTTTGAGGGGGTGCAACCTCCACTAGGACTTCTTGTAGATCTTCAAGAGGAGGCTCCGCTGGAATGTCATCCCAACTGGTAGGATTGTTGACTCCAAGTGCTAGGTTCCAATCCTCTTGAGGGAGGATTGGTTCCATGGGAGGTGTTACAAGAATGTTCAACCTCTGGTGCAAGAGGTTGATTTCTTGAAAACTGTTTTCCAACCCCACCGTAAGATAATTTATACGGTCTATAAGGACCTTCTCTACCGAAGTCATGTCGTCAAGAGCTTCACGTAATGCCATTACGTAGCGTACGAGAGTTGCTTCAATTAAAGACCTTCTTTCCCTCCGACTGTTTCTGGAATGTGCAGAAGATGTTCCACTGTTTTGTCTTGACATTCTACGAAATCAAACCAAAAAGAGTTCATTTTAATGAAACAGTACTTCGGACACGGCCTCGTGCTCAATGAGCACGGCCCCGTGTTCACCTTTCTGCAGATTTTTGAAACAAGGAATCTTGGAGTTTCAAATTATTTCCTAAATTATGAAGCATTTTTTAGCAGAAATAACTTAAAACAATGTTGTATAACTATTTTTAACAAGATTCCTTGAACAAAAACCTACCAAACATCACCATTAAGCTTGGAATTATGGTGATTTCAAGCTTTAATGGAGGTGTTTAGGCAAGAAAGATGAAGAAGTAGATAATGGATAAAATAGGAAAGGACAAGATGGTTGTTAGAACCTTCTTTTAGAAAATACCTAGGATGGTATGTGAGAGGATCCTCTCAAATCTCTGTCCCTGGATGGTCCAAATGTACAGGATTCTTGGCTGCATTTATAGAAAACGACAGCACGCTGCACACGGCCCCGTGTCGGCTGGACACGGCCCCGTGTGCAGACAGGATCCTGACACATTTTGTCCGTTTTCTGACAAAAAGTCAAAAAGGAATCTTTTGGTGGACACGGGGGCGTGTTGACCTGGGTACTTATCCGGATCGGGTGGCTCCTTACTGGATGGAACAACCTTAAAGTGCCTAAGATACCTTAATTGCTCTAGACTAAGACGAGAGCGCAAGAGGTTGTCGGTGAGGGTGATTCCTATGCTAAATGGAGGTAGACAAGTCCAACCCTTTCCCGGGCTCTCGTTAAAGAAGGTGTATGTCGAATCGCTCAGGTCTATATATGCACCGAATGAAGTCGATGGAGAGTCCTTCACGGCACAATCGGCACAGGGACGACTATCGCCCAAGTCTTCGCTAGAGTTAAAGGTAATATTGGGAACAACGAAGTTGTTTTTATTTGAATGCGATCCCAACAATTCTTCTTGGGTATCATCTTGAGATGAATCAATGAAGTCCATCTTAAGTTCTTTTAACCAATTAAGAATTAGATCTTCTAATTGAAATAGTTCATCAAGAAGCATTTCTCCTAGAAGGTCCGGTTGAGAGCATTCGAGGGAGAGATAGGGATTATTTTTACTTTCGCCCCTCTTAAGGCTACAGGAAAACAATGGGTCTATATAATGAGGCTTATAATTTAGAAAATAACATTCTAATTCTTTATGAGAGCCACCACATATTTGACACCACGTACCATAAGAGTGCCGAAATTAAAAAATATCAGTATCACTCATGTTTGTGTCAGAAATTACCAACCGTCGGGATCTTACGGTTCTGTTTTCAGTAACTGAAACTTGGGCACGGGGCGTGTTGAGTGGGCACGGCCCCGTGTTCAGCTTACTGTCTGACTTAAAACAGGATTGGCAGTTCCAAAGATTGGGCACGGGGCGTGTTCAGCGGGCACGACCCGTGCTGAGTTCTGCAGAAGCTGAAAAATTAAGAAAATCCTAAAAAAACAGAAAAATTAGAAAAAACGATTAGGCCGTTGATTCCTAACTTTCTTAAAATCCTTGTGTCCCCGGCAACGGCGCCAAAAACTTGATGTGTGTCTGTGTGTATATAATTTTAGTCATATTTTAAGCCCTTTTACACTTTTTAGCCAAGTTTTAAATTTATAAAACACGATATTTACTAACACTAAACACACATATGGGCAAGTGCACCCATCGTGGACGTAGTATAGTGTTGGTAAGATACCGAGGTCGTCCAAGGACACAAGAGCTTTGAGTACCGGTTTATCCTCAACGTCTAATCAAATCAAAAGTTAGAAAAAGGTTTTTAAACTAGAAAAAATAAAACTAACTAAAATGCTGAAAAATAAAATAAAAGTAAAAACAGATTGACAAGATGAATCACTTGGCTCCGACTCGTGTGTAGTGTAACCTTTGATTATTTCCGCACTTTTGCACTTTTTAAGAGATTATCTTAGTTATTGTAGTAGGCCCCTCTTTTGAAGGTGACGCTACCCTCAACCCAGTTGTTTGAGTAAGCAAGGATACAATCCTAAAGGGTCGGATTATTGAAAGATAATTAATTAAGTTATTAATGCATAATGTGGTAGGCCCCTCTTTTGAAGGTGACGTTACCCTCGGCTAAGTAGTCTGAGTCAGCAGGGATACAGTCCTAAGTAGCCGGGTTAAAGTTTTAATGGTAGCTTACTTATGAGGGCATCAAAGAGTTTGGACCCCCGCCATCCAATACCGGTGGGTATTGAAGGAGGTCCTACTAAATTTGACCTAGGTCCTTTGCAGGATCTATACACTGAACAATGGCAAGACTCTTACCAAACCGTTCCCTTAACCCCCGACCAGGTAGCCAACATATCTCCATATAGACCGTGGAGATATGAATGGTGAAAATCTTTTATTTTATATAGACAGTAAAATAATGCCAAGACACCACGGACAAACGATAAGGAAGAATCACCTTCAACATAAGAAACTAGTTATTAAAGTCATTTATACATAACCAAATAAAAAGTGCGAAAAGATTAAAAATAAAAAGTATTACACTTAACACTTGTCTTCACCAAGTGATGTAAGAGACTTAGGCCAACATGGCCTTTGATTGTCAAGAACTCTTACGATCAATATTGGATCCTGAGACGACTCACACACTCTATGATGGATGATGGTGGTGGATGATGGTGTTGTGATGGTGGTGGGTGAAGTGTGAGAGAGGTGGTGTGCCAAGGGATGGTTTGCAAATGAGCCAAGCACCCGTATTTATAGCCTGAACAGCAGCTCGGTCACGGCCCCGTGTCCATCCTCCTTCTATTTCTTCACTAATTGCAGTTTGTCTGCATTAGTTGACCACGCCCCCGTGTCCGCTGAGCACGACCCCGTGTGCAGAAGCGTATCTATACTATCAAGATTTCCCTAGATTCTGCGAATCTTATAGTTGACCACGGCCCCGTGTCCTGTGGGCACGCCCCCGTGGTGGGTGATAGAAGCTTTTACAACTTTGTCTTTTCTGCTGACACTTGGGCACGCCTCCGTGCTCATCGAGCACGGGGCGTGTTCAGCCTTCTGTTCTCTTGTTTTGCTTGGGAAGATGCTGTCGGGGAGGCCGAGTATGCCACGTTTGTTCCTTTTCTTGTATTTATGTTAGATTTAGCTGACTTTTGGCTTCTTTTGTTCATTTGAGCTCATTTAATCCTGAAAATACAAAAGGAAGACAAAAACACACTTTTTCCAACATTAGTACTAAAAAGGGGTTAGTTTTATACCACAATTGATGTAATTTATATGTTGCATTTTGTACACATCAACACCATTAAATAGTTTGCGAATTAATGGTTGTTTATACTGTGCACATTAAGAAATTCAATCATATGATGTACGAAGGAAGGTTGTAATCTTAGAAAAAGAAACTGTGTTGAGAAAAGAAACCAATAGCAACAAAATGTTTTATTCCTTCCGTCGTTAGGGACGAACGCTTACATGAAATAATTTCATTTAAAGTACCCTAAAGTTTTTTACACTCCTGCTAGCAGGGGCAAGGATTTACATGTAACATTTCTTGAGTTGGGCGGCATTCCATGTTCGAGGTACCAGGTTCCCATCCAAGTGTGCCAAGTGGTAAGCGCCTTTTCCTAAAGACTCTTTAATTTTGTAGGGTCCCTCCCAGTTGGGGCCCTGCTTCCTTGTATATGCTACCCGGCTGGCTTCGTTGGTCCTCAAAACATAATCGCCTACTTTGAATGATGTGTGTGCCACCCGCTTATTATAGTACCTATGCATAACTTCCTTGTATTTAGCCTCGCTAATGGCATTCGCTTCTCTTCGTTCCTCGAAAAGCTCAAGGCCATCTCTCAAGAGCTGACGATTATTATCTTGGGCGGTGAGCCTTCGTAACGATGATAGGCCTAACTCAGTTGGAATCATTACTTCGGTGCCATATGTCAGGATAAAAGGTGTCTCATTGCTACCTGTCTTAGGCATGGTACGGTGTGCCCACAAAACATTTGGAAGTTCTTCTACCCATTAGACGCCTCTTTTTTATGCCGTCCAGCAGGCTTCAGTTGGCTCTTTTGACCTGTCCATTACCTTGGGTTGACTAAAGAATGTGAAAACTTGTTGTATCTGAAGTTCCTTGCACCAGTCTTGGAGTGGCCTATCGGCAAACTGAGTTTCATTGTCATGGGCCAAGTATAGGGGGAGGCCAAAATGACAAACGATGTATTCCCAAAGGAATCTTTTAACGTTTTTATGTTGTGATTTTCGCTAGGGTGTTTGCCTCGACCCATTTAGTAAGGTAGTCTATAGCTACAATGAGAAACTTTATTTTCCCTAGAGCCATGGGGAATGGACCCACAATGTCGATAACCCACTTTTGAAAAGGCCATGCAGCAGTGACTAGAATCAAATTGTTTTTGGGTCTCAAGGTTTGTGGTGCATATTTTTGGCAACTCATGCATTTTATGAGCTCTTCCACCGCATTCTCATGCATCCCAGGCCAGTAATATCCCGCCTTGGTAATCTTGGTAGCAACGGACCTTGGACTCGCATGTATGCCGCAAATACACTCATGGATTTCTTTGATCAAGTACGGGGCTTCTATAGGTGAGACACATCACAACAGTGGGCTGAGGTATGATTTTTTATATAATAATTCCCCCTGCAACTCGTATTGTAGCGCTTTTGTCTGTATCTTTGGAGCTTCCCCCCCTCGAGGCCGCTAACTCACCGCTTTTTAGGTACCTGATGAGGGGTGTCATCCAACAGTCCTCAACTGCGGACACAACGGAGACTTCTCGTTGAGCCGTGGAGGGTGTTTGTATGGTTTTTACCCGAACCTCTCGCTCTATACCTAACGTTTCCAAGTTACTCAGTACATCTGCTATTTGATTTTTCCCTAGTGAATCTGTGCGAGATTCACGTTCTCGAACGTGGCAATGAGACTCTTTGCCTTGGCTAAGTATTTTGCCATTGATTCATCCTGGTCATCATACGTTTCATTTATATGGTTATTGATTAACAAGGAATCGACGTATGCATCAACACGTGTAGCACCCATGGCCTGTGCCATACATAGCCCCGCTAGTAAAGCCTCATATTCCGACTCATTATTTGAACATTCGAATTCGAACTTTAGAGGATGCATAAGCTTGACTCTCACTGGACTGATGAGCATCAGCGTTGCGCCTGCCCCTTTGCAACTAAACGACCCATCTGTATAAAGTTTCCACATCTGGTTGGTAGCGCTGGATTCCAGGACATGAAGAATAACGGTGTTTTGAATGCATTCCCCATCGGGAATTTTGGCCAGGAAGTCCGCCACAACCTGGCCCTTGATGGTTGTTCTTTTTCGATACTCTATATTTGTGCTCCTAGCTCAATCGCCGGTTTTGCTTGTCTTTCGGAAATTTTTGGTCGATTCAGTATTTGTTGCAAAGGGTAACTGGTAAGAACCTGCACCTTGTGTCCATGAAAATATCTTCTCAAACGCCTAGAGGCATGAACTAGTGCCAAGACCAATTTTTCTAGCATTAGTTACCTGGTTTCAAGTTCTGATAATACCCTTCTGACGTAATAGATGGGCGTTGGGGTACCACCGCGTTCTACCATTAGCACCGCGTTGACTGCATAAAGTGTGGCAGACAGGTACATTTTTAACACTTCATCAGGATGAGGGTCGTTAGTATTGGAAGGTGTGCCAGAAAGCGTTTCATTTCTTGCAGGGCTTCCTCTGCCTCGGTTGTCCGTTTTAAGTTATTTTTGTTTAAGCAATCCTTCAATGTCTTGATGAAAGGTAAATGACCTTTCAGCGTGTTTCGCCAAGAATCTGTTGATGGCGACCAACCTTCCCTTTAACATCAGTGTTTCCTTAAGAGTCATGGGCGATGGCATGTTTGTTATTGAAATGACTTTTTATCCAAATTGGCCTTAAACCCAACCCTGGGAACCACTACTCCCAGGAATTTACACACTTCCACACCGAAGGAACACTTTCTGGGATTTAGCTTTATATTATATTCTCTAAGCCTTTGAAATGTCTCCTTGATATCCTACAACATTGTTTTCTCTTATGCGCTTTTTATGACTAGATCGTCCACATATATCTCCAAGTTTCTCCCTATCTGTGTTGGACCTACCAAAAAACAGATGATATCCAAAAGCCAAAGCATGTTCCACTGATCAAGAAATAAGCAAAATATTGAACAAGTATCTCCCTAAAGATAGTGAATCTTGAACACCTATTCAAAACATATGTTCAAGAGCATGGCTAACACCTGATGAAGACTTGGAACCGCTGTTCAAGAGTACCAGCAACTGTTAAAGGCTATTGAGGACCAAATCCCTAATCAAGCCAAGGTCTAATGAAGAAGACCAAACATCTGTTATTCCAAATAGATGTTTGGACAACTTCAATAGAGGATAGCTTAGATAGTGGTTTCTCAATGTAACAGTATTTATCTCATCAGTGTTTAGTATTGCCTAGATCAGATGATAAGATTTGCTCAGATGTTTGCAAACATCTGAGAATCTTTTCTGTTAGGAATGCTAGAAGTCGCTATCAAGGTGATGTCAAACAATCACTGAACAGAGCTTTCGTACTTGTATAAATAGATCACACATGTTACTAATCTTTTAATCACACAAACTCACATTTTCTCTTGTACGAACTGGTTTGTTTATGTGATTAGATGAGTGGGAGTCTGTAGAGTCAATTGAGTTGTAAAACATTTGAATCTTTGATGATTAATGAAAAACCAATCGTTGATGATGACTCCTAGTTTGTAAATATTATTGTGATAATCAATACTAGTTTACAAACAAATAAACTCAGTTTCTAACAATTGGTTTCAGAGCTTGATCATGTTTAAACTTGATTTCACAATCAGTTTAACAAAGATCAACTCTTCAAAGATCCAATTTCAGTTCGTAACTCAGAGTTGTTTAGTGAAGAACTAATAAAGTGTCTCTCACGGACTCTGTTTTTCTTTAAAAGAACTTGAGAAAATGGCACATAATGATCCCCACAACACAGGTTTCAGCAATAGACCACCTATTCTTGTCAGATATGAGTATAATATTTGGCAACATAGGATGGGACATATGCTATCTCAACAAAAATACAGGGTGTTGGAGATCTGTTGTTTTTGGACCACATGTCCTAGTGGTACCAAGTACCAAGAACCCAAATGTATATGAGCCAAAGAAGCCTAAAAATTTTTCCGAGCAAGATTATCAAAAATCCCAGTTAGATGCTAAAGCCTTCAGTATTGTGGCTATGACTTTATCGAATGATATCTATGCTGGCCAGTTGCATTGTAATAGCGCCAATGAGTTTTGGGATGCACTAAAAGAACAATTTGATGGGATGAGGATGTTATCGAGAACACTCGAGAAATCCTTAACTAGCATTATGAAACCTTCACACAGGTCAAAGGGGAGACCCTGAGATAATAGTTTGAATGTTTTTCTTGTCTAATTAGTGAACTAAAGTTGGTAAATAAATAATTTACAAAAGCCACTTTAAGTCACTGATTTCTGTGATATCTGCATAAAAACGGGACACTATTGCAATAGTGATGCGAACACCCCCCTGATTTCAAGGATATGAGCCTGGTCCATCTACATAGAAAGATTCTAACCTTTGAGAGGGAGCTTGTCCAAAAGAAAAAGCTCCATGAAACTAGAAAAGTGTCTGATAGTTACGTCTTTGGTAACACAACACTTTTGAGCCAGGAAGGTTCATAATCTGGAATGAGAAATGATCAGAGTTTTGATCATTTTATTGATATATCAACAGGTATCGACTCTAATCAACATTCCACGAGCTATACTTTTGCAGCAAATGATGAAACTCATGTCATTGATAATCTGTCGGTTGTCCTCGATGATCTAAAGCATTTAGATCCTATCAATCTAGAGGAAATGGACGTACTACATCAGATAGCCCTACTTAGTCTAAGAGCTAACAATTTTTACAAAAGGACTGGTAGGACTAATCTAGGATTAAATGGTAGGTCCACAGTGGGGTTGGATAAATCCAAAGTTAAATGTTTTAAATGTGATAGACTAGGACACTTTGCTAGAGAATGCAAGAGTCAAAAAATAACTCTACACCAATGATCACATATCCTTGTCAAAGGACCCAATCTAATACACAACAACAAATTTATTCCTAAACTACCCTTGGATCAAATGTGCAAAACACAACTCATTTTGCATAGATCATAATTCTTGTACCTCTACACTATGTTCATGCACCCCAAATGCCTGAGGTTCAGTATGTCCAAATGCCAATGGCACATATTCAACCATCACAAGCTGCTCCTGTTCCTGCATCAGCAGAGCCTAGTCAACAGAGCTTATTTACACAAGCCTATGTTGACAGGAGTAGCTTGCCAGAAAACTGAACTGTTGGAAATTTTGCTTTAGTTAAAAATGACTGTAATGAACATGAAAACTTTTGCTTTAGGGCTATTGAGCATGATTCAGGTGTAGTAAATCTAGTTCAAACTCTTGGTGGTGAAGAGATTGTCGGTAAATCTGCTGAAAGCTCAGGACAAGTACTTGTTGTTGATCCAAAGCATGCAGAAAGGATGGATGTGAAGCATTCCAAAAGTTCCACTGATTGTATCAGTGCTGCTCAAATCGAAATGACTGCATCTAAGGCATCATAGCATTTGTTGTAACAACCCGCACTTTCGCGCTCGTTATCTCGTTACGCCTAGCACCGAGATTCGGATCATAATGTAAACTATATCGCTTACTATGCTACATCGCATATTTTTGCACTACAACCCCTACTACAACACGCTACATTGCACCATACAACGCATACGCTTACACTACTACATCACACGAGTATCTAAACTACTCACTCGCTAAACGCAACGTAAACTCAAAACGCGGTTACATGTATATATATGTATTATATTATATTATTAGATACATATTACTATCTATGTGTTAAAACTCGCTTAAACACTCACTCGCACAACTCGATTTACCGCTCTAAAACGCAATGTAACACGATACTTAATATCTTGCTAAAATACTTAACATACTTATATTAACTAATGCAACAAAACGCACCAAACGAGCATCCTATACGCGGAACAGAGAATCTGTACACTAGACTGGCCCCTTCGAACGAATACAATAGCTTCGTACGAAGGCACTGCCTTCGTACGAAGGCAGCCAACTTCGGAAAAGGATACCAGCCCTCTCCTATAAATACCCAAGCACCCTCCTTCATTCTAACTTGCTGCCTTTTACTCCGAAACGCTTCCGAATTGCTATCCAACTATTTTCAAGTAACATTTATCATTTTTAAATGATTACACAACGTTTTCCACAAGATTCACTCTGATTTCATCAAAACTCTTCTCGTTTTCACTCAAACTTCATCTTTTTCATCTAACTTCTTTATTTTCATGAAACCCTTCATTCTTTTTACAAAACCTCCATCTTTTTCATCAAATCTTCTTGTTTCATCACAAACGACACTTAACCGAGTGTATTGGGCCTAGATTCGGCTTCCCAAGTTAGAAATCTACAGATTTCACACTCACCAAGTGTTAGATCTAGAAAAAACCCTTTAAAACCACTTTTAAAATTGATTCTTACACAAAAACGGACCTAGACCGACATGTATTTTGTTCACTGGATAGTGGGACGAGGTAGTGTCGAAACCGCCATGAATAGGACTCGAAAACACATCCGATTTAGACGAAAACGTAGCTCCGAACGCAAGAAACAGCCACTTGTGAAAACTGGATTGTTCTGTGCGAAGCCTGGCTTCGTACGATGTCACACCCCGACCACGTAAAACAACAAAACATGCGGAAACGTCGGGGAGTGTTGTAACAGAATCATTGTTTCACAACCATGGATCAAATAGTTTTGTTTTATTGAATTATTGAACTAAATATTTTGCTACAAATTAGATAAATTCAACTATTATCTTTCAAGTTTTAAAGTCGCTAAGGCCTTGTCCATTCCTATGTGAGAGTAAACCAATATCATCATCAAGCATCATCAACTATTGTACCTGAAACACATGTGAAAATAGGTACGTCAACATAAAAATGCCGGCGAGTACATAGGTTTTGTATGAGTTTCAGATTCATGGCTCGTTTTACATGTTGCAATACTTATTTAAAAACCTTGTTTTGAAAAGTATAGTATTGCGACATGATTAACCAACTCAAATCAATTTGGTTACAGTTTATAAAATCTCGTAGCCATGATTCTTAACTCCAAAACATTTGTTTAATTAAATCCAGATTGTAAATCGTTTTTGGAATAAAAACTCGAATAGTATATATATATATTGTTGAAAAAAACTTGTAATATAACTTTGTTTTGTTAACCATTGCCCAAGTGATCTAGATAACACAACGATATATAATGTATTAAAAGCACTTATATATAGGAAGTACCAGCGGCGTATCCCCCATGCCTTTAACACATTACATCCGCCCCGTTACCTAATCACTTTCCTAACCCAACGGTTCAAACAAGTTTCAACGGTTCATGTCAATCAACGGTTACAAACGGTTCACATAGTCAAGTAGTCACAAACGGTTCACATAGTCAAGTAGTCACAAACGGTTCACATAATCAAACGGTTACAAACAGTTCACATAATCCAACGGATCACATAGTCAAGTAGTCACAAACGGTTCACATAATCAAACGGTTACAACGGTTCAAAATGTAAAACAATGTGTCCACATGCTGGATGAGCATATGCGACAAAATGTAATACACGAAAATCAATGTGCTAGCATGTTAAGAACACATACATAGCAAAACATAATGAAATCATGTACTAATAGTGTACTATTGAACATAGTAAGTATATTATATAAAAACATGAGAAACATGAAAGTAACAAGTAGGCACATGTGTTCCACCCCAAAACAGTTTGAAAACAGTAAAATAGGGGACTATGTACTCACTTGAGGGTGCTTAGAAGTCTTGAACAACAACCAAGCAAAGCTAAGGGGATCACGGAATCAAACGGCACCCTATATAGGTAACTATGTACATAACCGGACCTAAATCGGGAGATCGGATAGAATGAGGTCTTGTAAACCAAATGAGTGTTGGAACTCATGTGATATGGTTTAACAAAGCCTACATCCTAAATTGAAACCTAACCAAAGTGCTTTCGACCCGTTACGACCCGTTTAGGTAGAATACGCTACTTTAACGCGTCGTTCGTGTAAAACTCGTTCGAGACGTCTAACTAATCCTATGACAAGTATTATATGCCTAAACATGTTTAATTATGTTGCATAATTAGTTATGTGAGAAAAGTTTAGGTTACATATGCTTAAAATCCAATTATGCATGAAAAGGGCATTTTGGTAATTTACCTAAGACATATAAACTACCTTTCATACAACTACTTAAACTAGGTGACCATAAGGTATAACCTCGGGAGGTTATTCCCTATGCAACTATGGTCACTAATCATGCTTGGTCGGATCCTAATGATCGACCAAACGGGTCGAGTTCGAAAGTCTAAGCGGTGGTTTAGACCGCTTGACTTACGACTCTAAACAAGCACTAAACTAAAAGTGACGAGCTAAGCACTTAACTAAGTTAGAAAACAAGTTTCGATATCAAAACAAAGTGTTTTGATACCAAGAGTAGTTTGGTTGCAAAATACGCTTAAATGCGCATTTTGACCGAAACTACGACTCGTCATTACGCCTAGTCAACGTGGTAATCAGTAGGTATAGTCACAAGGGACTATAACCATCGTGATTACGCTCACGTTGCGAAGTTCAAACTAACTTCCCGTTGACCATCTCGTGGTCAAAGCTGAAAGTCAAACCAAGTTTGACTTTCACACTCGAAAAGCGATAAAAGAACGAAAGAGGACTTACAAAGGGTCCAAATAGATTTGGTTCCAAGTATTCTCAGGTAGGTAGTGAATAATCACAACCACTTAGAGAAATCTCAGACCAAATGTGAGGAAAATGGAATGAAAGCATGGCCTTATATAGTTTTCCGCAAACCGTTAGGATCGTTTCTTGGAGAAGAAGGAATGATCTAGGCCATACAAATGTCAAAGAATGATTGGGGGACTTGTTCTCCACACAAACCAGCCCATAGCATTGAAAACCATTGATCAAAACCATCAAAATTGAGCTAAATGGCCAGATTCAATGTTTCTGTCTAGCATGCCCTCGCGCCCCGCGTAAGAATTAAGCTTGGGCTTACGCCCCAGGCCTAAGAATTTTGACAGATTTACACTTTAGCCCCTGCATGCCCAAAACTTGGTTTTCGATGCATTTTTGACACGTTTAAGCCCCGTTAACCTCATTTCAAAGCTCTAAAATGAAGTTAAAGTATAGTGAACTTAAAACATGCTCAAAAATATCTCGGATGTCGGTTCATTTGGTCGTACGGTTGCGTTGTTCGGTTAATTACGACGGAAGTCGTAACGAACGCAAAAACGATCCAAATTGAGTGACGAATGGAATTTTATCATGCCAATCACTAAAATATAATACTTTAATGATTACATAAATTTTTGGATGTCCGGATATATTCAGAAGGTAAGATATGCGCGGAAATGCAAACTTGTGCACTTTTTGACGCCTTTAGTCCCTGAATGAGCATAAAGTTTATTTTAGCACACCGAACCCCTCGAAGCCTATTTCTAAGCTATGTAAAGGATATTTAAGGTGTGTTTAACTTATGGTCAAGTTCCGGATTTTTCGTTACAGTACGAATCGGCATACTTTCGCAGTTTGTCAAATTTAGTCCCTGTAAGCGAATAAACTTGATTTCGGCATACCAAACCATCCAAAACTTATTTCTAAGTTATGTAAAGGTTATTTAAGGTATGTTAAGCCTATGTCAGTATTCCAGAGTGTTTGTTGCATTAAACTGGTTATATTTACGCATCTGATCGCGTATAACCTTCAAGAAAGCGATTTAAAGCCCGAAATCGAACAAGAATAGATATGTGCAAATGATACACATATTTATACAAATACCAACTATGAAACACAATATTTCATTGGTTTGGTATTTGTTTGATGGTCACAGTGACACAGGTGTTACAGTCTCCCCTACTTTAGGAAATTTCATCCCGAAATTTATTCGTAGGAGTCTGTCTGTGACTTTGTGTCAAATAACCACCAGAGATATGCAAGGCATAATCCTATCATTTCCTTAACAGACATTCTTCAGAAACGAAAATGAACGGACGGAGTCATTTTCAACGGATGCTTCCTCAGAAATGGAAATGAAAAGGATAATCAAACGGATATTCATTTCCTTCAACGGATATTCTTCATAAACGAAAATGAACAAACGGAGTCATTTTCAACGGATGCTTCCTCAGAAACGGAAATGAAAAGGATAATCAAACGGATATTCATTTCCTTCAACGGATATTCATCAGAAACGAAAATGAATAAACGGAGTCATTTTCAACGGATGCTTCCTCAGAAACAGAAATGAAAAGGATAATCAAACAGATATTCATTTCCTTCAACGGA
This sequence comes from Helianthus annuus, assembly GCF_002127325.2. Taxonomy (NCBI): domain Eukaryota; kingdom Viridiplantae; phylum Streptophyta; class Magnoliopsida; order Asterales; family Asteraceae; genus Helianthus; species Helianthus annuus. The sequence continues at coordinate 96,908,630 of NC_035435.2, read as the reverse complement.
TATTCTTCAGAAACGAAAATGAACAGACGGAGTCATTTTCAACGGAAGCTTCCTCAGAAACGGAAATGAAAAGGTAATCAAACGGATATTCATTTCCTTCAACGGATATTCTTCAGAAACGAAAATGAACAAACGGAGTCATTTTCAACTGATGCTTCCTCAGAAACGGAAATGAAAAGGATAATCAAACAGATATTCATTTCCTTCAACGGATATTCTTCAGAAGCGAAAATGAACGGATGATCCATTTTCCTCAACGGATTCTTCATCAGAATGGAAATGAAGGATTAAACAAACGGATATTCATATCCATCAACGGATATTCTTCAGAAGCGAAAATGAATGGATGATCCATTTTCCTCAACGGATTCTTCATCAGAACGGAAATGAAGGATTAAACAAACGGATATTCATTTCCATCAACGGATATTCTTCAGAAGTGAAAATGAATCGATGATCCATTTTCCTCAACGGATTCTTCATCAGAACGGAAATGAATGATTAAACAAACGGATATTCATTTCCATCAACGGATATTCTTCAGAAGTGAAAATGAATGGATGATCCATTTTCCTCAACGGATTCTTCATCAGAACGGAAATGAAGGATTAAACAAATGGATATTCATTTCCATCAACGGATATTCTTTCAGAAGTGAAAAATGAATAGCTAGTTCATTTTTCTTCAATGGGTGCTTCATCAGAATTGGAAATGAACAGGGTTCACTCTAGACACATGACAAAACTCACTGTGGTTTCTGTGCACTAAATTCCATAATTATGTAGGCCTCCATAATTACGTAATTCCTTGCACAGTCCGCACAGTTTGTTTTGTAATGTGAAAGGGATTGAATTAAAACAAGCTTGACACAACATTAATTGAGTCAACACATAAACACATAGGCACATAAATGTTTTTCTTGGATATTAATTTGTTATTATCTTGTTATTGGTTGCTATAAACTTGACGTCGATTTGAACATGGGTATTCAAGGTATACCAGGAACCCAGTCGATGGACTTCAACGTCCTGAAGCATTTATCTGAAAAGATAGAATGATCTTCCAAAAATTCGACAAGTAATCACCACATTCGAATTAAGGTATACAATATTTAAGGACTTACGGAAATACCCTTAGCTATCCTATCAAGGATTGGGTATTCGTCCAGAGTTGTAACTTGCGCCTTGTACTTCGCTTCCTTGGAGGAAACAGGTACTTAGGATTTTCGTGGAAAACGCAAGAGACCATAATATGGAAGAATTTTAGGGGTAGTCTGTTATCCAAGGAATACGGCTCCTTGATTGTCGGTGTTGTAGGGGATATGTTGTTTATACACGCAACCATATCAATATATATTGAGATGTAAAATAAAAAAATAAAAAGATTTATTTATAAACAACAATTACAACTGTTTCATGGACCATGACAACAAAAGAAATAATACATAAGGCTTGATTATTTCTAAACTGTGTTGTCTTTCAATTGTTCAGGTGCTCATCCCTGAGCTGGATTCGCATTAGCAAGCTTTGGGCAATTTCTTCGGAAATGGCCCATCTCGCACAGTTGAAGCAAGAACCTGGTGGAAAACGACCTTGAGCAGGATTGTTGCCAGCTTGATTTGGTGCAGCTGCAGCTGGGCAAACTCATGCTGTATGGCCTAAGAGTCCACAAGTTTGGCATTCGCGACACTTTATATTGGCATGATGATGAAGGCTACAATGGTTGCACAAGGGTGCAGTTCCGTTGTAGGGCTTCCTAGCAGAGGGTTGAGCTGGTTGGTTGGGAACGGCTTGATCATTATGAGCAACCACGTCGAAGTTCTGAGAAGCCTTTCGCTTCTTTGACTTCTTGGAGGATTCAGTCTGCTCATCCTTCGGTTTTGATTCCTCGACCAGTTTCTTTTCACTTTTTCGAAAAAGTTTACCTTTCCTAATCTGAGATTCAGTCAAGGTAGCAGATAGCTCAATGGCTTGTCTAACTGTAGTGGGATTACTACCAGTCACAATGTCTTGTACTGAGTCAGGGAGGCCATCAATGTACTTTTTGATTGCCTTATCCAAAGGCGTGACCATGTTTGGGCATAACAAACATAACTCCTCATAACGATCCGTGTAGGCTCGATGCTCACCGCTATCTTGCTTAAGATCATCAAATTCCCTTTCCAAGGCCCTGATCTCGTGACGAGGACAGAATACCTTCATCATCAGAGCTCGAAGCTCTTCCCACGTTTGAGCCAGTGCCACATCGGCACCCCTATCTCTCATCACACCGTTCCACCACGTTAAAGCTCGTTTCTCAAAGACACTAGATGCGAAATCTACCTTTCGCTCGTCTGGACATTGAACATGTCTGAAGGTGCTCTCTAGACTCTCGAACCATTGTAGAAGTGCAGTCGCTCCTTGAGACCCATAAAACTTTGATGGTTTAGCTGAGTTGAACGTCTTACAGCTGCAGGGAGAATTATTGTTGTTGAGAGCTTGGTTACATTGAGCAATGATGTTCGGGATTGTAGCAGCCATCTGCTGCATAATGATGGCTGCCAGTTCTTCATTAGGCACCTGATTGTCGCGTCGTGGAGGCATTCTAAAAAGGGGAAACAAGAGAGGAAACAAATGAAACGCCATTGGGTAAGAGTAGGATGTTACATTACCGATCAAAAGCATGGGTGATGGTCGTTTGTTTGAACCATGAAACAAACAAACGACACACAAAGGCTGAATCAGAGTAAATAGGTCCTCATAATGTATCGCGAAGACATACTCGCCTATAAGTGGACACTCACCCCAAGAGTTCCCAGGTAAGAGTGACTGGTCTGATACTGCGGATTTGCACGAACACTCTAGCCTTAGAAAGAAAACTCAGGGTACAGGCACCCACCCTTCCAGTTTGCATGTGTTCACATTATTTAGACCCAAACTCTGACGAGATTTTGAAAACTTTGAAGGTTCGAAACCTTATAATAAATCATCCTAGAACAGATGATTAGTTTTCAAAGCAGATTCGAATTTTGTGTTCTTATTGTGGTTGCTGCCTAAGGATAGGCAATGGTATTGTTTTATGACTAAACGCAAGTAAATTCGCGTTAGGGTCCTAGGAAGGTTATAGTCTAGGTCAAAGCATTACTAATAACCTAATCCCCTATAACCATTGGCTCTGATACCAACTTTTCTGTCACACCCCGACCACGTAAAACAACAAAACATAGCGGAAACGTCGGGGAGTGTTGTAACAGAATCATTGTTTCACAACCATGGATCAAATAATTTTGTTTTATTGAATTATTGAACTAAATGTTTTGCTACAAATTAGATAAATTTAACTATTATCTTTCATGTTTTAAAGTCGCTAAGGCCTTGTCCATTCCTATGTGAGAGTACACCAATATCATCATCAAGCATCATCAAATATTGTACCTGAAACACATGTGAAAATAGGTACGTCAGCATAAAAATGTCAGCGAGTACATAGGTTTTGTATGAGTTTCAGATTCATGGCTCGTTTTACATGTTGCAATACCTATTTAAAAACCTTGTTTTGAAAAGTATAGTATTGCGACATGATTAACCAACTCAAATCAATTTGGTTACAGTTTATAAAATCTCGTAGCCATGATTCTTAACTCCAAAACATTTGTTTAATTAAATCCAGATTGTAAATCGTTTTTGGAATAAAAACTCGAATAGTATATATATATATATATAGTTGAAAAAAACTTGTAATATAACTTTGTTTTGTTAACCATTGCCCAAGTGATCTAGATAACGCAACGATATATAATGTATTAAAAGCACTTATATATAGGAAGTACCAGCGGCGTATCCACCATGCCTTTAACACATTACACCCGCCCCGTTACCTAATCACTTTCCTAACCCAACGGTTCAAACATGCTTCAACGGTTCATGTCAATCAACGGTTACAAACGGTTCACATAGCTAAGTAGTCACAAACGGTTCACATAGTCAAGTAGTCACAAACGGTTCACATAATCAAACGGTTACAAACGGTTCACATAATCCAACGGATCACATAGTCAAGTAGTCACAAACGGTTCACATAATCAAACGGTTACAACGGTTCAAAATGCAAAACAATGTGTCCATATGCTGGATGAGCATATATGACAAAATGTAATATACGGAAATCAATGTGCTAGCATGTTAAGAGCACATACATAGTAAAACATAATGAAATCACGTACTAATAGTGTACTATTGAACATAGTAAGTATATGATATAAAAACATGAGAAACATGAAAGTAACAAGTAGGCACATGTGTTCCACCCCAAAACAGTTTGAAAACAGTAAAAGAGGGGACTATGTACTCACTTGAGGGTGCTTAGAAGTCTTGAACAACAACCAAGCAAAGCTAAGGGGATCACGGAATCAAACGGCACCCTATATAGGTAACTATGTAAATAACCAGACCGAAATCGGGAGATCGGATAGAATGAGGTCTTGTAAACCAAATGAGTGTTGGAACTCATGTGATATGGTTTAACAAAGCCTACATCCTAAATTGAAACCTAACCTAAGTGCTTTCGACCCGTTTAGGTAGCTTACGCTACTTTAACGCGTCGTTCGCGTAAAACGCGTTCGAGACGTCTAACTAGTCCTATGACAAGTATTATATGCCTAAACATGTTTAATTATGTTGCATAATTAGTTATGTGATAAAAGTTTAGGTTACATATGCTTAAAATCCAATTATGCATGAAAAGGGCATTTTGGTAATTTACCTAAGGCATATAAACTACCTATCATACAACTACTTAAACTAGGTGACCATAAGGTATAACCTCGGGAGGTTATTCCCTATGCAACTTGTGACAACTGGCACCAAACCGGTAATTTCCGTACACTTTAATAATTATTTAATGACTGCAATTATGTGCTTAAACGTCAACATTGTCTGATTAAAAACTATACAAGTGAATTCGTGCACGTTTTATACTACCAAAATATTGCTTTATGCATTAACAAGAGCGTTGCGTCAGAAATACTAGTAAACTCACCGGTAAGACACATTGTGTCAACAGAACTGCAGAAAGCAGTCAGACATTAGAACTGAGGCCTAGGTGTAGGTCCAACGTCAAGAATACATAAAACCCAAGAAGTATATACAAGGGTTAACATATAGACTTTACGGAAGCTAAAATACGCACTAAAAAGCACCCGAAACGCACTTTAAGTGCAAAATTCTGCATTTATTAATAAAATTCAGCATTGTAACATACTAGTAAGATGCAAAAATATGGCAGAATGATCCTGTATGCTTTCCTAAGTACCGGGAATTCATTGTGTTGCAAAAATATATATAAAAGACACTTTAAGGACTAGTTAAACACTTTATCGGAACGGTATCAAACCGAACAATCGGACATTACCCGGGACACTAAATTTTTGCCAAACACATTGTTTATTTATTTCTTGGCTAGTCGCGATCCCTGAACACCCTAACACCCACTAAATGTCAAATAAATATCATGTGCAAGCTTATACTTTGAAATCTAACTATCTATTACAATCTAGTTGCAAAATCTTTACAACCAACCCCCATCCCCCCCCCCCAACCGATTTTCGGTCCCAATGGACCCACCAAATCACCACCTCCATGCTTCACATCTTGTTCAAGATTTGATCTTAATTTTTTTATTAGATGTTGCTTGTTGAGTTGCACAAAATATGTGGAAGTAATCTTATAAGTATGGAACAAGATCACAACCATTACTACTCAAGATCACACCCTCACTCTCACACTCTCTCTCCCTTTCTCGGCTCCACCCACAACCGCCAACATCACCACCATTTCACCACCATCTCATCCATTTTTGAGCTTCCTTCAAGTGTAGAAGAAGGATCAAAGGAGCTTGAACTTGTGGTGCTTCAAAAGGGCTTGTTTCTTGCTTGTTCTTCATCTTTTTCTCATCATCTTCATCACTAGATCCTACCCTAGCCTTGTGCTAGTAGTAAGTTGCTTGTACACCCTTGTTCATCTTGTTTCTTGGTCACAAGTTGTAGTATGTTTATTATGATTAAATCACAAGAACAAGAACACTAAGAAGATGAACATAAAATTTTAAATGAAGCTTTACATAAAAAGTTAACTTGAAAGTGAAATGCTACTAGTAGGATGTTGTTATGAGTATGTTGTTAATTTTGTGATGATACTTGATTGTGTGATGTTAATCACCATACGAAATCTTGTTAAATGATATCTAGAATTATGATTTAACAAGAATGGAAAGTGGTTATGTGATACATAAAATAACCACCTTCTAGTTAATCATGAACTTGAATAAAAATGATTTCTTGAAAAATAAGTGAACGAAATAAGTTGGTGATCATGTAGATCCAAGATTTATAAAAGAGGTTTGTAAATAAACCAAGTTAGAGAAGCGGTTTTTGGAAAATCATGACTATTACATACACTCATAGTATTTTTAGACATGATATAAGTGTAAAACCTTTTATTTACAAGAAGAGTTCAAAAGGGTAATTTTTGTAAAAATTGTCTACAAGTTGTAAACACTAAATACTTCCAAGAAAATGAGTTTTAAAGAGATAAATACGCTTCGGAAGGTAACTAAGTCCACTAAAAGCTTTACTAAGTTACTACGCGTTTTCGGGATATATCAAGTTCATGATTAGTGTGTAACATATCTGTTTCTGCTCTTGGTATCGTAAAAATTGTGTAAAGATTAATTGTTGGTGTTGATGATGATTTTAAAAGAAAATAAACACATGTTTTGAAAACATGGGAAACCTCTATTTTTAAGGGAAACTCTGTCAAAATTTCTATAAAATTTTGACAATTAGAAAAATATGAGTTTTGAGAAACTTATTCCCTAAAAATGTATCTAAAAACATTTACCAAGGTTTCCCTAATTTTTGTAAACTCCAAGTAAAGAAATGATGTTTTCTTCAAGAATATGCTTGATATTAAGTATGTATATTTTGAGAAAAATATATATATTTATTGATCACAACATTTTGTGCTAAGTATATGTAGTATGTGTAATATGTAATAGTGTATTAGGACTTGAAAATACACTAAATACTCGTAAGAAGTGAAAATACAAAAATACGCATACAACATACAAGATACATAATTCGGGTGTAGAGTGCAAAATACAAGATACTTATATTAATTTTTGAGAAAATAATATAAGTAAGATACATAGTTCAAAATATAAAATATTTTTAACACAACAATACAAATACAAAAGATAGTGACTTGTGCTTGTAATATACAAGTCTAGTGACTGACGATAATAAAACACGTTTAGGTCGCGATGCCTTATAAGCAAATCTGGTGAAGTTTACGACGCAAGGAACGCAAAGTTGTGAGTTCATGCTCCCCCTTTTCTTTTAACTGTTTTCAGTTTTATAACTTCGGGGGTGAAATACATGTTACAAATGTTACAATGCTTACAAATGGTATGATGACACGAGAAATGATACATGATACGAGAAATCGTGTCACGAATAGGGTACCATAAGCACCATTAATCAACAATATACCTAGACCGCAGAACAAAAGGTTAGATCTAACGGGTGTCGGGCAGCCACACTCTTGGTGAGAATGAGTACCAAGCAGTGCTTTTGTGTCTCAGAATATGCCAACTAGAAAAATGCCTAAGGTTTGGTTGCTTCCTATGTCGTGTCACATGTTAATGGCCTTGCAACCGATTAACAACTTGATACATACAAGAATACATGATACATACGTGAATACTTGATTTACACAAGAATACTTGATACATACCATGTTTTTCATACAAAGTATACAAACGTTCAATACAAGAACTGCATGAATTCACACCAACAATACGTTGACGTTTTTTTTTTCCAAAACTCACATGTATTTCAGGTAACTAAGGTGGATGTGCGCCTGGTCTTACTCATGCTCTTGGATGTCGTCTATGTTTACTTTTAAATAAAGTTGTAGTCTTTCAGACAATATGTTGTCTCATGATGTAAACACTTAAACTGTGTTTTCCGTTATGTAATGTTAATGGTGTTGAAGTTATTTTTACAAGCATGTAGTATGTTTACCTTTCGTATGCAATGAGAACCTTTCATGATCACACCTCGTGCTTCCGCCGCAGAAAGGGGTGTGACAGATTGGTATCAGAGCCAGGTTGTAGTGAACCAGGATTCCTTCTCGAGTCTAGTCTACAATCTCTAGGATCCTATCACGAAAACAATTTTTCAAAAAGTTTTCATTGCATAAAACTTCCCGCGACATCCACTACCTGAAACTATTTACAAAGAGTCAATAAGAGACACTACGAGACTTAAGGTGCACAGGAGTAGCACTTGTCTTTAACTAAGAAATTACTTGCAATTATGTGTGATAATTAGCATATACTAGGAGTAGAATACCGCTAGTACACATGACTTTACCTGGAAACAATGGCCTAACTGAAGGAAGAAATACGAGGATGAAACGAATTGTGCGGACTGTGCAAGGAGTTACGTAATTATGGATGCATACGTAATTATAGAACTCAGTGCACAGAAACCACAGCAAGTCTTGTCACGTATAGATTCCCTTAGTGCAAGAAAAAGGGGCCAAACGTATACTCTTTGGAGTAATGACTTAGGGTATAAAGACAAGAACCGCCAATGTGAAGTAAGGTGTTTACCTAATTATACATGCTTGTTGCTGTATGAATTGATTTATGCATTGCGCGGAATGTTTGATGTCACTTATGTAGTATATGCCTGCATATAAATATATACTACTACTGTCTCGTATGACGATAACAAACAAATGTCTAACCCTATTGTGTTGTGTTCTTCCAGAACATGGCACCAAGAAGATCTGTGAACGCTCGTGATCAACCTCCTCCTCCTCCCCCACTGCCAAAGACTGCTGAAGAACTGAACGCCCTGCTGGAGGAAAGAATCTCCGCAGCTATCGCCCAGTACGAGGCGGACCGAACTCAAGACAATGGCGGACCAAGCAATGCTAGGCGTAACGGACATGGAGATTCATCTGGAGGAAACGCAGCTCAAGGTAACCTTAAGAAAATTTGCTAAGCATGGAGAAATTTATGAACGGTCTTTGTTTCATTATTTCTTCGATTGCTCACAAGCGAATTGATTGGATCAATTACAGGCTGCACCTTCAAGCAGTTCCTCGACTGCAAACCACTGAACTACGACGGCACTGGAGGTGCAGTGGCATTTGTACGCTGGACGGAAAAGACTGAAGCCACTATCCGCATGAGCAAGTGCACCGCGGATCAGCAAGTCACTTTTGCCACTGGGTTGTTTGTCGATGAAGCTCTGACCTGGTGGAACCTACAAGTCCAAACTCTGGGTGATGATGCCGCGTATGGCATGACTTGGGATGAACTGAAAGAGAAGATGAGAGAGAAGTACTGCTCTCGTGCCGAACTCCAAAGGTTGGAGACGGAGTTCTGGCACTTGACTATGGTAGGTGCTGACATCACTTGGTATACTCGAAGGTTCCATGATTTGTCTAGGGTGATTCCCTACATGGTGACTCCGGAATTTAGGCGCGTTGAATGCTACATTTGGGGACTGACCCCAGAGTTTCGCGGCATGGTAACTTCAGCCAAACCTCAAACAATCACTGAGGCTGTAACTCTGGCTGTCAGCCTTACCGAAGATTGTGTTCGCATGAAGAAGTTATCATTGAACCCAACAGAGAAGGCAGAGACACATGCTGAGTCGTCCGGTGACAAGAAGAGAAAGCATTCGAATCTGAATCAAGCAACTCTCAACAACAAGGGTTTCTACAACAAGAAGCGTGACCCTAACCCACCTAAGGAGGCAAGAACCTTTGTAGCGGCAAATGATACTACAGCCAAAGGATACCAAGGCATCCTGCCTAAATGTCAAAAATGTAAGTATCATCATGAAGGAGCTTGTCGCGTTCCAAGGTGCGACAAATGTGGTAGGTTGGGTCATCAAACGGAAGTGTTGGGGAAAAGGAAACAGGAACGGAAATGGAAATCGCAACGGTACTGGTTTTGAGAACCTTAGAGAAATATGAGTTTTGAGAAACTTATTCCCTAAAAATGTATCTAAAAACATTTACCAAGGTTTTCCTAATTTTTGTAAACTCCAAGTAAAGAAATGATGTTTTCTTCAAGAATAAGCTTGATATTAAGTATGTATATTTTGAGAAAAATATATATATTTATTGATCACAACATTTTGTGCTAAGTGTATGTAGTATGTGTTATATGTAATAGTGTATTAGGACTTGAAAATACACTAAATACTCGTAAGAAGTGAAAATACAAAAATACGCATACAACATACAAGATACATAATTCGGGTGCAGAGTGCAAAATACAAGATACTTATATTAATTTTTGAGAAAATAATATAAGTAAGATACATAGTTAAAAATATAAAATATTTTTAACACAACAATACAAATACAAAAGATAGTGACTTGTGCTTGTACGATACAAGTCTAGTGACTGACGATAATAAAACACGTTTAGGTCGCGACACCTTATAAGCAAATCCGGTGAAGTTTACGACGCAAGGAATGCAAAGTTGTGAGTTCATGCTCCCCCATTTTCTTTTAACTGTTTTCAGTTTTATAACTTCGGGGGTGAAATACATGTTACAAATGTTACAATGCTTACAAATGGTATGATGACACGAGAAATGATACATGATACGAGAAATCGTGTCACGAATAGGGTACCATAAGCACCATTAATCAACAATATACCTAGACCGCAGAACAAAAGGTTAGATCTAACGGGTGTCGGGCAACCACACTCTTGGTGAGAACGAGTACCAAGCAGGGCTTTTATGTCTCAGAATATGCCAACTAGAAAAATGCCTAAGGTTTGGTTGCTTCCTATGTCGTGTCACATGTTAATGGCCTTGCAACCCATTAACAACTTGATACATACAAGAATACATGATACATACGTGAATACTTGATTTACATAAGAATACTTGATACATACCATGTTTTTCATACAAAGTATACAAACGTTCAATACAAGAACTGCATGAATTCACACCAACATTATGTTGACGTTTTTTTTCCAAAACTCACATGTATTTCAGGTAACTAAGGTACATGTGCGCGTGGTCTTACTCATGCTCTTGGATGTCGTCTATGTTTACTTTTAAATAAAGTTATAGTCTTTCAGACAATATGTTGTCTCATGATGTTAACACTTAAACTGTGTTTTCCGTTATGTAATGTTAATGGTGTTGAAGTTATTTTTACGAGCATGTAGTATGTTTACCTTTCGTATGCAATGAGAACCTTTCATGATCACACCTCGTGTTTCCCCCGCAGAAAGGGGTGTGACACAACTATGGTCACTAATCATGCTTGGTCGGATCCTAATGATCGACCAAACGGGTCGAGTTCGAAAGTCTAAGAGGTGGTTTAAACCGCTTGACTTACGACTCTAAACAAGCACTAAACTAAGAGTGACGAGCTAAGCATGTTAAAACATGCTTAACTAAGTTAGAAAAGAAGTTTCAATATCAAAACAAAGTGTTTTGATACCAAGAGTAGTTTGGTTGCAAAATACGCTTAGATGCGCATTTTGGCCGAAACTACGACTCGTCACTACGCCTAGTCATCATGGTAATCAGTAGGTATAGTCACAAGGGACTATAACCATCGTGATTACGCTCACGTTGCGAAGTTTAAACGAACTTCTCGTTGACCATGTCGTGGTCAAAGCTGAAAGTCAAACAAAGTTTGACTTTCACACTCGAAAAGCGATAAAAGAACGAAAGAGGACTTACAAAGGGTCCAAATAGATTTGGTTCCAAGTATTCTCAGGTAGGTAGTGAATAATCACAACCACTTAGAGAAATCTCAGACCAAATGTGAGGAAAATGGAATGAAAGCATTGCCCTATACAGTTTTTCGCAAACCGTTAGGATCGTTTCTTGGAGAAGACGGAATGATCTAGGCCATACAAATTCCAAAGAATGATTGGGGGACTTGTTCTCCACACAAACCATCCCATAGCATTGAAAACCATTGATCAAAACCATCAAAATTGAGCTAAATGGCCAGATTCAATGTTTCTGTCCGGCATGCCCTCGCGCCCAGCGTAAGAATTAAGCTTGGGCTTACGCCCCAGGCCTAAGAATTTGACAGATTTACACTTTTAGCCCCTGCATGCCCAAAACTTGGTTTTCGATGCATTTTTGACACGTTTAAGCCCCGTTAACCTCATTTCAAAGCTCTAAAATAAAGTTAAAGTATAGGGAACTTAAAACATGCTCAAAAATATCTCGGATGTCGGTTCGTTTGGTCGTACGGTTGCGTTGTTCGGTTAATTACGACGGAAGTCGTAACGAACGCAAAAACGATCCAAATTGAGCGACGAATGGAATTTTATCATGCCAATCACTAAAATATAATATTTTAATGATTACATAAATTTTTGGATGTCTGGATATATTCAGAACGTAAGATATGCGCGAAAATGCAAACTTGTGCACTTTTTGACGCTTTTAGTCCCTCAATGAGCATAAAGTTTATTTTAGCAAACCGAACCCCTCAAAGCCTATTTCTAAGCCATGTAAAGGATATTTAAGGTGTGTTTAACTTATGGTCAAGCTACGGATTGTTCGTTACAGTACAAATCGGCATACTTTCGCAGTTTGTCAAATTTAGTCCCTGTAAGCGAATAAACTTGATTTCTGCATACCAAACCATTGAAAACTTATTTCTAAGTTATGTAAAGGTTATTTAAGGTATGTTAAGCCTATGTCACTATTCCGGAGTGTTTGTTGCATTAAACTGGTTATATTTACGCATCAGATTGCGTATAACCTTCCAGAAAGCAATTTAAAGCCCGAAATCGAACAAGAATAGATATGTGCAAATGATACACATATTTATACAAATACCAAGTATGAAACACAATATTTCATGGGTTTGGTATTTGTTTGATGGTCACAGTGTCACAGGTGTCACATACGAAGGCACTTGGCTTCGTACGAAGGCACTGGTTTCACGCAACTCAGGCCAAGTTCTCACCTGTGACTTGAACAAAGACCTCTCCGACTCTAAGTTTAATCAGTAGCTTAAGGCTGGAGGGATGAACACTCGATTTCTCGAAGCATTACATGAAGAACACTCTATTTTGAACACAAAACAAGCCAACTGCACGAAGCCACCACCTTCGTACGTAGGCACGCCTTCGTATGAAGGCACCAGCTATGAACAAGGAGCCTGTTCACCACTCGGCACTCCGACTTGACCGTTTCAGCACTTTGGAGGACTTACGCACTTCTATTCCCGCATGCAGGCTGATCCGGCGCTCTCTCCACTCCATTCTAGACTGTGTTTACTTGCTAAGCACGCACTGTGAGTATACTTGACCCCCTTTTCGCTTTAAAACGCACCTTTTGGGGTGTAACATACGTTCATATATAAACACATTTATGAAAACACTACATGCTTAAACTGATTATCACATGCGAATGACCAATATACATATTTACACGAGATGCTTGATACATATGTGCTAGGACCTTTACTCGTTGATGTTCCACTTTAGCTAGTATGGTACTATAGTTCGACTCACACCTGACGGGGTCTAGTTAAGGGACTTCACACCTCTCCTTCACAGTCATCTCGGGACTTGGCTTGAGTGTTTGTCTTGTTAGTACATATGTTGTTTTGTATCTCGCTTATGTATGTGGAAATTCGCAACGTTTTATCTACTTTACTATTATATCAAACTTGTATACTCGCCAATACATTTTTGTTTTGACATTATTTTAATGTATGTTGCAGGTTGATCGCAGGTTATCTCGAATCAAGATTAGGGTACTTTAGAAACCCACCTAAAATCTAAGTTGTCTGATTTGTATTGTTTGAGAGACATGAAATCTGTATGACTATTTGTGAAATATTTGTTTATTAGTATGGGATAATGAACTTGTTAAATATTGTCGCTAAATTAGTCGTTATGGATTCTCTTGAGCAATCTGATTCGCTTAGTGTCGCGCCCCGGTGATTCCGCCATCAGTTGGGGTGTGACAGATCGGTATCAGAGACATAACTATAGGGAATTAGGTCTAGTCGTGTAGAACAGACCTAGTCTATAGTCTTAGTACCAAACAGACCACCTTCGTACAAACCCACTTGTGGCTTCGTACGAACCTATGTGTTATACTCTTGTGTGAACCCACCTAGTGCGGCTTCATACGAACTCAAAATGTTGCACCTTCGTACGAAGGGAGCCTTTCCTAAGGCTAACACAATGTACACGTATGCAAATACTCGTATAACACCAACGAGTGATTGTGTCGAGATTAGGTGTGAAAACCAAGAACTCTCGATACGATCACGCACCCCGCGTATCATATCTCAGCATGAGAATCTTTCATTGAGCTATGAGTGATATCCATATCTCGACGAAAATCTCCATCTCTATCTGGTGGAACTCCCGGATTTATTCGGTGAGAACAACCACAGTTAGGAGCGTGGTTGTTAAGTTAGGGGTGAAACCCGAATCTTAATAACCTGTTCCACTCTCTAAACTGATTTTCAAAAGATCTCACCAAAGTCTCAACAGTTCCAATGATTCGGGACACATAGTAACTGGAAGGATGCATGTTGTTCACCGTATTACGATGAGAGCATAGTCTATTAGGCCAAAACGTGTACCCGAACTCGTTGAGAATAGTTGAATCACTTTAGGCAGTCGATGTCTAAAGCCCAAGACACTCTATCTATTTTGAGCCTGCAATCACCAATTTTACGCGTCTTCGAGTTTATTGTGTTTATATGTCTCAAATTTACGATTTAGGGTCCAGCACTAAAGTGTGATTTCTATGGAAGATTAAATCATATGACAATAGACTGCTTTAAGTTTAAAGCATATGATATTAACAGAACAAACAATGTCTGTGTATCCACTCCCGGGTGTACCCTTTGTGGAAAACTCAACCATTTGACTCAACAATGTTCTTTTCTTAAACCATTTGATGTAAATATAAATAGGTCAAGAAAGGAAATGAAGTTTAAAAAGGAAGATGGGCCTGGTAACAGCAATACCCAATCAATTTCCAAAAGAGTTGAGCTTATTCACACTGTTTATCCATAAAATTCAAACCAACATCTTCACAGAGGTCAGGTCAACCCTTTGTTGCATCACAAAGTGCAATGCCCAGAGACTATGGGCAATCACTTAGCAATAGGATGCCCTACCGGTACATAGAATATATACCACAGCCTCAAAAGCCTAGGGTAAACATGCATCCTCATGGGTATCAACATCTTGTTGGGAATGGTCACCTTTCTATTGACCCAAGTGTGCAGGCAATTGTAGAGGGTCAAAAACGTTTGCTGGAGATTGTATAAAACTCCTAGTGACCAAACACCAATCCCAAGAAGCCATTGTAGTGGTTGAGAACACCAAATCTAAGGCAGACAATGCCTTGGATCATCTGCAAAATTGACCCATTCACCATCATCTGTAGGGAACCACTGTTGGTAATTTAAAAGTACCAACATAGGTCACCTGTGTATCTATACTCGATCCCAATAATAGAAAGAAAACTGATGAGAAATCCAATTATTTCAATCTTTTATTTATTTTATGTTTTAAAATTCAGAAAAACCAAAAATCTTTATTTAAAAGTCAAGAAAAGATTGATAAAATCAACAATGATTCAAGAGTCTGTTCAAGTGTGATAACCACGGTTTAAGGCAAAAGAACCATTAATTTTCAAAAAACAATGTGTGACTTTAAAAGTGAAACAGAGCCACTGTTTCCATTCAAAATTTTGTTTAACCCAATAAAGGTTTTAAACAGATGTTTCTAAACACTGATCATGTTGTTCAAAGGTCTGTTGAGCACAATAGAGGATACACATATATTTTGAAAACAGATCTTTGATATCTTCATCAGTGGGTTTCCTTAGTAGGACCCATTTCCTGAACAAAGGTTTGCTATGACAAATAACAACAGACCACATGGACTAAAAAGTAATTGTTATCCACGTTGGCATCCCTATTCCATTAACCCTATAAAAACCCATGAGAAAGAGAGTTTACCTCTATCCTCAATTATTGAGAAAAAAATTCAAAAGCATTTCAAAAGAGAAAAACTCCGAACTTGCTTCCACTGCTTTCAATCAAAAGAATTTCTCAAAATTTTTCAAAACAATTTGAACAACAGGTCATCATGGCTCTCGAAATCAAAACCCCGCACAATTACTTGCCGAATTTTGTAAAACATAACAAGCATACGGACTTCCACTCCATCATTGATATCATCAATTCATCAAAAATATCTCTATATTCTCACCGCCGACGCACCCATTTATATTTCCATACTCAGAGAATTCTAGGCAAATGCACAGTTGTCTTTACAAAACAAAAAGCCCTTTCTCATTATCTCCACTGTTAATAAAGAACATGTGGAAATCACAGCAGAATCCATCTCCACTATGTTTCATCTAGAGGATAATGCTAGGTATGAAAACTTACCCCAAACATTACTAACACACAGAGTTCATAGAAAGGGGCTCTGAAGGTCAAATGGTGGGGGCAACACTTTATAAACCAAAGTTCCGACCTGAAATAAAATTCTTTTTCCATACTCTCTTGGTTTGCCTCTTTGCTAAAACTACTACTTTTAATGAGATACCCCTAAAAACTTAATATCTGGGATATGCTATTTTGAGAAATTCATATCATAAGCTATCCAAGACATTGTTTCTTGTTTTAATAGCAAATTCGAGGGCAATCAAGAGAGTTTTGAGCATGACCCTCTGATCAAGAAAAAAGCATAAGATTGAACCAGTCTCTCCCCAAAGATAGTGAATCTTGAACACCTATTCAGAACATCTATTTAAGAGCATGGCTAACATATGAAAAAGACATGGAACCACTGTTTAAGAGTACCAGCAACTGTTAAAGGCTAGCATCTGTTGAAGACCAAAGCCCTAATCGAGCCAATGTCTGATGAAGAACACCAAACATCTGTTAGGCCAAACTGATGTTTGGACAACTGCAACACATGATAGCTTAGACAGTGGTTTCTCAATGTAACAGTATTTAGTATAGTCTAGATCAGATGATAAGATTTGCTCAGATGTTTGCAAACATCAGAGAATCTTTTCTGTTAGGAATGTTAGATGTCGCTATCAGGGTGTGGTCAGCCAATCACTAAGCATAGCTTTCGTACTTGTAAAATAGATAACACCTGTTAGTGATCTATTTATCACACACACTCACATTTTTCTTGTACGAACTGATTTGTTTGTGTGATTAGCTCAGGGGAGTCTGTTGACACCACCGCATCGAGCTGACCCAAGGTGTAGTGCCCAATGATGACATTGTGGTGAGAGTCTTCTCGAACTACTAGAAAAGGGACTATGATTGTTCTTTTACATGGCGCCTTCCCGAAAGTCAATGGGAATGTGACTTGACCGATTGGGTCTACTTTTTCTCCTGTAAAACCTTTGATAAGAGTTTGCACTGGCTTTAGCAGTTTTCTGTGTTTCCTGTGCATGCGGTTGTAGCATTGTTCGTAGATAATATCTTCAGAGCTTCCCGTGCCCACCAATATCCTTCTCATGTTGTAATCACCTATGGCGGCTGTGATGATGAAGGGGTCAGTTGTAAGACAGAGTTCCTCATAACGGGGCCCTATATTTATGTCAGTCAGCATACGACTCCAATATTTCAACACCGCGCTTTACCCCTCTCCCATCAACAACCTAGACCATGTTCATGTCTCGTTGTCTCTTGCTTGTCTTTGCCTGTTCTTCTTTGATAGGCGGGGGACCTTGTTTGATGACTCTTACCAAATGTGCGAATTTTGCCGCCTTTACATAGTACTCAATTTGCTTTTTCAACGAAAAACAATCATTGGAGTTGTGCCCTCGCCCTTTATGGTATTCACAATTGTTGGACCTACAAAAGAACAGATGATATTCAAAATCCAAAACATGATCAAGTGATCAAGAAATAAACAGAAGTTTGAACCAAATTCTCCCCAAAGATAGTGAATCTTGAACACCTAAATCAGAGCATCGGTTGAACACAAGCAAACATCTGATCAAAGCCTTGGAACCGTTGTTCAAGAAGAAATAAGGTCTATTGAAGCCTAAATTCTGTTGAGTGCAAAGGTCTGATGAAGAAGACCAAACATTTATCTGGCCAAATAGATGTTTGGATCAAAGTAGCGGAGGATAGTCCAAACAAAGGTTTCTCAATGTAATAGTATTTACTTTATATCAGTGTTCAGTATAGTTAGATCAGATGTTAGATTGCACAGATGTTTGCAACATCTGTGGAATCTTTTATGTTAGGAATGTTAGATGTCACTATGAGGGTGATGTCAGCCAATCACAAACAGAGCTTTCGTACTTAGTATAAATAGATCTCACCTGTTAGAGATCTATCTATCACTACACATCACCGTTTCCTTTGTACAAAAAGTTTTTGTTATAGTGATAAGTCTGAAAAAAAATTGTTGTTAATGACTTCTCGTTTGTGATCATTTGTTTTATAGCAATACAAAATTGTTTTGAGCTTAATTGATTAGTTTTTCACAAACCTTGTAAACTCAGACTTTACAATTGGTATCAGAGCTTGGTCACATTAAATTTGATTTCATAATCAGTTTAACATACAAAGATCAACTCATCAAAGATCCAATACTGTTTGTAGCTCAAAGTTGAAAAGTGAAGAACTCAATAGTGTCTATCACACACTTTGTTTTTATCTAAAAATAACAAAAGAAAGTGGCATAAAATGTTCCCCATGATACCGACATCAGTAACAAACCCCCTATACTTGTCAAGTCCGAATTTAACATCTGGCAACGTAGTATGAGACATATACTTGCTCAGCAAAATACATGGTATTGGAAGTCCATTGTATTCGGACCACATATTCCAATGGTACCAAGTGCCGAGAACCCAAATTTTTTTGACCCAAAGAAGCCGGAGAATTACTCAGAGTAAGATTATCAAAAATTCAAGCTAGATGAAAAAGCCTTCAATATTGTGGCAATAGCTCTGCCGAATGATATCTATGATGGCCTGCTGCATTGTAACAATGCTAAAGAGTTGTGGGTTGCATTGAAGGAATAATTTGGTGGAACGGAGGATGTTATCGAGAACACTCAAGAAATCCTTAACTAGAAATATGAAACCTTCACTCATGTCAAGGGAGAGACCCTAACTCAGATGTTTAAACGATTTTCATGTTTAATTGTTGAACTAAAGTTGGTTAATAACGAATTTTGACGTGTGCATATATGTACATGATTTTACAATGAATTTTACACACGAACTCGGTTTTAATATTTATAAAAATGATTTATTCCTTAACATTAAAACACACACAAAAGGACAAGTGTATCCTGTCATATATGTAGCAAAGTATGGGTAAGAACCAGATATCGATCCATGGACGCGGGCGGAGCATGAGTACTAAATCTTTGCCATTGATTTACCGGTAAAAAGATATGTGAATGAGTTTTTAACTAAAATTATCTAAAACTATATTTAGGACATAATAGATTCCAAATATGAAAAATATATAATATCTTGTTTCGTAAACAACCTAAACATGTTATCTACATCGGATATGTCACAATAGCTCTTGATCAATCTTCCAATTGCAAAACAATTAGTATCCTGGTTTGGAATCCTAACATGATAATTCTTTGGAAAGTTAACGCGATAAACACACGTTAACCACCTAAAGTCATTCATACTTTCATTCAAATCTTTTAAAAATAAGTTAGTCATCCGCTAAGAGTTTTCTAACCTCACTTATCAAGGAAAGCAACCCTGATGATCACAATACAACCACCAAAATAAGCATAAAGTAGATCATATCACAAACTATTTCATTTTACAAGTCTTGAACACAAATCTACCAAGATAGTAATTTCAACCAAAACCACTAAACAAAGATCATAAACCGTGTCAAGAATTTGTAACAACACCATTTAACCCCGTTAAAGTCGTTACGTGTAGGAAAGCATTCTTGATCAAAATCAGACTTATCTTTTATAAAACCAATACCCATCTCTAGTCTCATGGTGTAAACATATTAGTTTACTAACAAATGATTAACCAAGGAATTGTTAACAATCTTAACTAACCACTTATTCATCATCCAAGATAAACAAACATAATCAAGAATCCAACATCAATGAAACAATTGCCATATGATCATGAAGATTCAAACATGAAAAAGTTGCTAAAGTTTCATATAAATAAGATTACAAACTAGAGATTGTTCATGAAACAAGTTTCTTAATACTATTACAGCAATACATAAACATAAACATAGACATCAGCTTAATGCTTGAAATATGCTCAAAAGACATGTTAAGAACAAGAAATCAAACCATAAACAAGCAAGGATTTGATGGATTGGATAATGGTTAGGCTTCTTTGCAACTTAGAGGCTTGAATCCAAACAAAGCAGAATGCTTGCAGAGCCCAGAAATCGCCCAGAAGTTGGGAAAATTACCCAATGGAATGATCAGTAACGAATGCTCTATTTTATAGAGATTTTTCATATCTGCACAGTCATGCACTTTACGTGCACGCCCACGCACGGATAATTGTCGGGTGACGTCGTTGCTTCGCTGGATCAGACAAGTGGACAACTGGTCCGAGTCTTAGATGTGCACGATCGTGCACATCATTGCATGGTAGTGCAGGGTCTTGAAATCTCAGTTTCTTTAAGGTTCAAGTAGTGCACGGGAGTGCACTTTGGTCACACGGGCGTGCGTTCCGAGGAAATCAGTTGCACTGCCTAGTGCAGTGCCAGTGCTTCCGGCATCGTAAGTCGCGCACGGCCGTGCATCAGCTGTAAGTTCAATAGTTTGTGAAAAATTCATCCGCAATAACCTTAAATCGCCCCTTTTTCTCCAACTTTGTCTTTGGCACATGGTTTAAGACCTGAAAATGGAAAAGTACCTGATTAAGTACCTAAACAACGAAGTTTTGGTCAAAAACGCATAAAACGGAAGTAAAATGGTGGACTTAAACATGTATAATTTAACGAATATCAAATTTACTAAAACAACTTTAAGTAACGATTAAATGGAAAAGTACCTGATTAAGTACCTAAACAACGAAGTTTTGGTCAAAAACGCATAAAACGGAAGTAAAATGGTGGACTTAAACATGTATAATTTAACGAATATCAAATTTACTAAAACAACTTTAAGTAACCGATTGTAAGATCTTTGCCTGAGAAATTGGACACTATTGCTATGGTGATGACAACATCTCCAGATTTCAAGGACATGCTCCTGACTCAGCTTCTTGTAAAGCTCCTAACATTTGAAAGTGAGCTTATCTAGAAAAAGAAGCTCCTCGAAACTAGAAAGGTGTCTGAAAGTAATGTTTTCGATAACACACAATCTTGAGTCAGGAGGGATCATCTGCAGGAATGTGAAATGATTAGAGTTTTGATCATTTTATTGATATATCAACAGGAATCAACTCTAATCAACATTCCACAAGTTATGCTTTTTCAGCAAACGATGATAGTCATGTCCCTGATAATTTGTCATTTGTACTTAATGATGATAAGCATGTAGACCCAACTGACTTAGAGGAGATGGACATTTTGCACCAGGTGGCATTACTAAGTCTAAGAGCTAAGAATTTTTACAAGTGGACTGGTTGGACTTATCCGGGATTGAGTGGGAGGTCAAAAGTGGGGTTGGATAAATCTAAAATCAAATGTTTCAAGTGTAATAGATTAGGTTTTGCAAGAGAGTGCAAGACTCAATCAAACAATTCTACACCATTGATCACATATCCTAATCAAAGACCACAATATAATACACAACAACATTTTTATCCCCAAAATACCCCTGGCCAAAATTGTAAAACACAACCCACTTTGCACAAAACATGAATCATGTGCTAGTGCACTATGTTCAATCACCACAAGTTCCTCAGGTTCAGTATGTTCAGATGCCAACTGAACACGTTCAAGCACCACAAGATGCTCCTGCTCCTACATATGCAGAGCCTAATCAATAGAGCTTCTTCACACAAGGCTATGTTGACTAGAGCAACTTGCCAGAAAACTGAACAGATGAAAATTTGCTTTAATAGCAAATATATGTGATGAACATGCAAATTTCTATTTTATGGCTCTTGAACATATCTCAGGTGATGAAGATCAAGTTCAAACAACTGATGCGAAGGAATTGTTGGTGAAACTGTTGAAAGCCTAGGTCAAACATCTGTTGGTGACTAGGAGCATGCAGAAAGGATAGATGAAAATAATCCCAAAAGTTCCACTGATTGCATTAGTGTGGATCAAGTAGAAATGTCTACCTCAAATGTATCATCTCTAACTCTTAAAGAGTTGTGTTCTGATAAATGCATCATAGCATTTGCTAATATCAAAGAGGTGAATGAAAACCAAAGAGAAAAATTTCAAATCAGTGAAATAATTCATGAAAAATTGAAAAGATATTTTAAAACAAGAATTGCTGAAAAAGACCTTGAGATAAGTAGTCTAAAACATGAAGAAACCATAACCAGGGAGCAACTCCAAATAATGATACAAAAATATCAAAATTGTAAAAAAGAGTTGAAATCCACATAGAACACCTGTGAAAGATGGGTTGAATCTTGTAATGGTTATGAGATGCTCTTGGAAAAACAAAGAAAAAGCAATGTGAAGTTTGGTATTGGTTTTAGAAAATATGACTAAGAACAATAAACTAATACTTCCATTGACTCAGAAATGGTCGAGATTATACCAACCACATCAACTGGTGAAGAAATCAAGATTACTGAACCTACTGGCAAGAAAATCATTCTTGAAAAGCCACAAGGTTCCATTCAATCTGAAAAACAAAAGTATAAATTTAAACTAACTTCTTCAGATGAATGTGATGTTATTGAAAACTTCAAACCAGTTGATTTCACCAACCCAGATGGTCTTTAGCCACCCAAGATAAAAAAATGTTCCTATTAGCAACTCTCAAACAAATGTTAAAACATCTATTGCGGAAAAGAGAGATAAGGGTACCAAAAAAATTAAAACTCCAGACCTGTTGTGTAACTTTTGTGGAAAGAAAAAATCATTTGGCAAAAGACTGTTTCTAGTTGAGAGCTTATGATATAAATAGAGAAAACATCTGTGAGTCCACACCTGGGTGCACCATTTGTGGAAAACACAATCATTTGACCCAACAATGTTTTTTTCTTAAACCCTATGATGTCAATCAAAATAGGTCAAGAAAGAAAATGAGTTTCAAATATGATGATGGCCCTATCTACAGGGATCCACCATCATTTCCCAAAAGAGTTGAGTCTAGTCAATCATCTGCCACACAAAACTTGAATCAATACCCTGCACACAGGGATGATCAAGTACAAATTGCACCACAAAATGCACTTCCAAGAGCCTACGGTAACCACCGTGTACCAGGGTACCTTATAGGTATGAGGAACCTTTGCACCTGCCCTAAAAGCCAAGGGTCAATAGACACCCTCATGGGTACAATCACCTTATTGGGAATGGTCAACCAACAGTTGACCCAAGTGTGAAAAGGCTTACAGAGGGCCAAAAACAACTGTTTGAGATGGTACAAAAACTTCTAATGACAAATGACCAATCCCAAGGAGGTGATGCAGTGGTAGAGACCACAAAATCCAAAGCAGATAATGCTTTGGATCATATGCAAAATTGACCATTCACCACTGTCTGCAAGGAACATTTATTGGCAATTTGAAATTGCAAACATATGCTACCCAAGCACATATCTCTATAATAATAAAAGAAAGAAAATGTTTAAAAAAATGTACCAAAAGGTTCTTGCAACATTAAAATGTTGTCTTTAAAACAAGAAAATCAAAATTTTGTTCTTAAAAAGCAAAGCAAAGAAAAGATTGATAAAATCAACAAAAACATGACTCTGTTCAAAGGAGTGTAACATTTGTTTCAGTGGTTCAAAACTCTGTTTAACCTTGTTTACCATTGTTTGAGACAAAGAACCACTGATTTAACATCTAGTGTTTGACTACAAAAAGTCAAACAGATCCGATGTTTCATTAAAACAAACATTGTTTTCACTCAAAACTCTATTTAACCCAACAAAGGTTTAAAACATGGATTTACATCCATATGTTGACTAAACAGATGTACCAACCACTTATTTGGCTACTCAAACATTTGTTGAGCACAACAGAGGTTTCAAACAGATATTTTGACAATTGACCTTATCTTCCTTCTTCAAAGGGTTTCATCAAAAGGACCCACGATCTTAATAGTGGTTTGCCACAGCAAATAACAACTGGCCACATAGACCAAAATGGTAACCGTTAGCCACGCTGACATCCCTATTTCTCAAACCCTATAAAAACGCTAGAGAAACAAAGTTAACATCCATCTTCCAAATTTATCATAATCAAAGGATTTCAAAGAAAAAAAACCTCTAAATTTGCTTCCAACAACATTATGCTCAATCAAAATATTTTTTGTGAAAAGAATTTTAAAAGATTTGACCAAATCTCACCATGGCTCTCGAATTGAAGTCCTCTCATAATTACTTGTCGTATCATGTAAAACACAGCAAGAACACGGTTTTTGACATTATCATAGATATCATCACCTCATCAAAATGCCATCATAAACTCATCAGAAACGCCCCCATTCTTCTATCCACCTTCAGGGAGTTTTGGGCAAATGCATTCAAAACAAAAACCCTCGTCTCATCACATCTACCATCAATAAAGAACATGTTGAAATAACTCCATAATCCATCTCCAACATGTTCAAGATACAAGATTTGGCAGGTATTGACTCTATCCCTAAGAAGGATCTTCATAACGAGTTCATATATGAAGCTCAACTGGTGGGAGCAACACTTTTTAAACCAAAATTCCCACCAGAAATGAAATTATTTTTCCATACACTCTTGGTTTGATTGTCTGCAAAGACCACTGCTTTTAATGAAATTCCCCTAAAAACTCAATATTTGGGGTATGATATCTTGAGAAACTCAGACTACAAGCTATCACAGACACTGTTTATTAGATTTGGTAGCAAACACAAAAGCAATCAAGAGAGGAACTGGCAATCCTAGTCTACTTTATCCAAGACTGTTAAGCTTTTACCTTTAAAATGTTTTAAGACAAGAAATTTTTGAGCAGGGTGAAGCCCTTGAAAGTAATAGTCTTTCACATGAAACTTTTACCCGCATGATGACTAAAAGTCAAGAAAATGTGGGAGAAGAAAACATTTTGCAAAACTAAGCAACAGATGTTACAACATCTGTTGCTGAGGCCACTACTCCTGGTGACCATCGTGCACAACCCAACACTGTGGAACACACTAGACATTTCCACAAAACCACTTCCATTCCCATTCCCATTCCCATCCCCAAATCCAAAAAAAAAAAAAAAAATCAAAAAGAAGGTATCTCTGGGGGTTATGATACCAGAAGTACCTGTTGTAGCACAAATGTAGCAAACATCTGTTGTTACTTCCTCACAATAAATTCAAACATCTCCACCTATCCAAACTCCTCACTCATACTCACAAAAGGAGAGTGTTGTAAGCACAGGGGAACCAAATCAAGAGGGAGATATTCACTTGAATCTCTACCCAAGCCCCTCACCCAGGGTTGCTCCTCTTTTTACTCCACCAGCTACTAAATAACCCCATCATCATTCCAAAAATTGTTTGATGTAATTGATACAACTGACTTGTACATACCTAGTTCCTCTCAATAACAAATCACAAAGAGTACACTTCAACAAGTGACTAGGGTAAGCTCAGAAATCATTGAAATCCTACAAGCAGAGGAGGAAACACCTCCTGTGTCTTAAGAAACACTGGTAGGTATTTCAAGTGGGGCAGCTACTACAACTGGAGAGACAACAGTCTCATAGTTGGACAGTGGTTACATCATTAAGACCCCCTTGAAGGCAACAACGGTTGAGACAATAGTCTTTTCACCAATTGGAAGTCCCAAGTACTAAGAAAAGGGGAACCTGGTTCGAAACTAGGTATAACCACCTCTTGTGGGAATCCAGATGATCCTATTAAATTAGGTGATGGGTTAAACTATCCTGAATTGACGGAGAGAGTCACCAAGTTGGAGTCATCAGTAGAAGAAATCAAATAAATGATGAAAACTTTGGTACAAAACTCTAAAACTCCACCATCAAATGCAGACATTGCAAAAGAAATGTGGACACATGTTCAACCATATCTACAACTTCAAAAGGAAGCTGCAGAAGAAAAACATCACATGCATGTAGAGTTAATAAGACAAATGGTGGATGTCAAGTATAAAGATACACAGGCAGAGGTTAAAACCATCAAAGACTTTATCCTTGAAAACACTGGAAAACTCTCACTCTCCCCAAATATCAAGATGATGCCAAAAAGTGGGAGGAAGAATGCATGAGAAAGCTCCACCTCTGGCCAAAAAGGCTGGAAAAAGGCCTGACGTTGTTGCACTTAAAAAGGCAAGGAAAGAAGAGATTGCCAAGGCAATAGAAAAAGAAAAGAGGAAAGATAAAAAGGAAGCTAATATGCATATAACAGTGCAAGAAATCAATGAAAGAAAGAAAATTAAAGATAACCAAGGTTCTTCAACAGAGGTTCCAGAAAGCACTGTTGCAACAACTATCCAAACCACTATCCCATCTATCCAAACACCTCCCACTCAAATCACTGCTCCAATTGTCCAAATCTATGTTACCACTACAAAAGTGACAATAGAGGTTACAACTACACTACCACCACCACCAACACACAAGTCCCCTAAAGGACTTCTCATCCACAAAAGAAAACATACAACATAACTCCCACAACCACCATAAAAAACACAAACACCTCAAACAAAAACCAGGAGAACTAAATATTGTCCAAGATGATGATGAAGAAACTATGCATCACCTGTCAAAACAGTAACCAACACAACCTCATCTATCACATCTCAACCATCCACTGCCACAATCATAGCACTTATCATCACAACTCCACCTACAAAACTACTCCCCACCATACTTGATCCAATGGAGTTAGAAAATTTATCAAAAGAGATGCAATCTTTCTACTCCATAATTGAAATCAGCCAAATTACCTTTCCATCCATCAAAAGATATCAAAAGCCTAAAAATGTACAAGAGTACCTTGAACTGAAGGTCAAACAGGCTGCAAAGATAGCTGCTTTCAAAAGCAAAGGGAAAAGTGATAAGGAGGCTCAACAAATCATGTATGCAGAACTCATAAAAGTGAATAGACTTGAATATTTTGCAAAAGATGTTGGTCAAAAGGCTTATCAAGGACCGGTAAGAAACCCTTACCTCAAAACTGAACTAAGGGAAGACTATCTGGAGTTCATCATGAAATATAAGCCTTATAGAGCCTCAAGAGCTCAATTTTCTAGTTAGACTACAGAAGCCCTTCTAGAATAGATCATAAGGATTGAGATGTTAAAGCTCAATCCAGACATCAAGCCCACACCACCCAACTGGGCTGCATGTAAAAAACATGTTTGTCTAAAAGCAGTTGAATTAAGAAGAAAGAAGGAGGAGATAGTTGCTGCAAAGTTTGGATCAATGCAATCCATGGCCAGGTGGGATGAGCCAATAATTAAAGAGAACTACAAGAAGCTTGAAGCATTAAGATCTGTAGATCCCTCAATCCCCAAAAGGCCTAACTATGAAGATTTGCCTATCAGTTCTTTGGTTAATCCTTTTGAACTTCCATCTGCAAAGCATGTCTCCTCAGTGGTTATAAGCCACCTCAAAAGACAAAAGGAGATGTCTACAGAAGATCTAAAAAGATATGAAGATGATATAAGAAAGGAAGGGATCAGAAATGAGCTAATGTATGGGCATCCTTATGCTAAACTAGAAGAACTATTAGAACAAGTCCTGGTAAAGCATATTCCCTCACCTCTTCCAATAAAATCGGTCCCAGTAACTTCATCTGCCTCTAAAATTCAAAAATGGTCCTCAGACAAAGCAAGCCACGAATTGACAATAGTCAGAGCAAATGGAGAAATGAAAAAGACTTCAATGAATAGTGTGATAAGCCTGAAAGTTGAAGATCTACTAGGGCTTCCACTCGAAAGGGATGCTGATGACTTACTCTCAGAAAGATTTGAAAAGCAATTTAAAGCTCAAGTCAGAGATAAGTTGAAGAGGAATAAAAATTGATTAAATAAACATTTGTTTTGGCATCATCTGTTCTAGGGTGTTGGACCTGTAAAAGAACAGATGATATTCAAAAGCCAAAACATGATCAAGTGATCATGAAATAAATGGAAGTTTCAACCAAATTCTCCGCAAAGATAGTGAACCTTGAACACCTAAATCTGTGCATCTGTTGAAGACAAGCAAACATCTTATCAAAGCCTTAGAACCGTTGTTCATGAAGAAACAAGATCTGTTGAAGCCTAAAGTCTGTTGAGACAAAGGTTTGATGAAGAAGACCAAACATCTGGCTAGCCAAACATATGTTTGGATTAAAGCAATAAAGGATAGTCCAAACAGAGGTTTCTCAATGTAACAGTATTTACTTTGTATCAGTGTTTAGCATAGTTAGAATACATGTTAGATTTGAACAGATGTTTGCAATATCCGTGGAATCTTTTCTGTTAGGAATGTTAGATATCACTATTAGGGTGATGCCAGCCAATCACAAACAGAGCTTTCATACTTAGTATAAATAGATCTCACATGTTATGTAACAACCTGCACTTTTGTGCTTGTTACACTCGTTACGCCTAGCACCAGAGGTTCGGATCATAATGTAACTATATCGCTTACAACGCTACTTATCTCGCTTTAAGGCTTAAAGTACCCACAATGGTTAACGCAACAAAACACGTCGAACGAAACAAAAGTTGGAAAACTAACAAACGGAATCGGGCTGTCCGAATGGACATCCGATCGAATGGACTTCCGTCCAGATGACCATCCGCCCGGATGGCCATCCGATCGAATGACCATTTGACCGGAAGCCATCCGACCCATTCAACCGCCTTAACTTTCACGGCTGCCTATAAATAGGGCCATTGTGTCTCATTTCAACACTTTGGTTCTCTCATCCGATCACTCGCTTCCAAGGCACTTTCAGTCACTTTTCACCATGATTCAAGGCTATTTCATAAGTATTTCTTCCTAAATCTTGTACTTCCATCATCACTACACACTTCTCCATCATCTTCTCCCTCAAAATCACTGGTTTTCACCTTGAAATCACCTGATTTGGACCCCTTGAAGGTGACATCACCTCAGTTGATTATGCAATCGGTTGTGTAACGTCATCTCATCAAGATTTGTCCAGATCTAAAGGATTTCCACATTATTCAACACAAATCTCAACAAGATCTAAACATTTTTCAACTGATTTCAAACTTTTCTTCAAACTTTCTTCACTTTATACTCAAAACCGATGGGATTTGGACTCCAACTAACTTTAGACTCGTTCCTTAGTCTAGAGCCAGCGTGAAAACAGATTTCCACTGGAGAGATGCCCGATTTACGGGTTGAACGTGAAACTCCATCAAGAACAGCGAATCTGATCGAATGGGGTGATTCCCATCTGATCGAGTGAGCTGGACTTGGAGTGTTTCTGTTGTTTGACACGTCGCACGCCGTCTCCGTTAATACTCAAACTTTTGAACTTAGAAAACTTTTGTGAAATTTTCAAATCAACAGATCTCCACTCGAGTGGCCATCCGACCGAATAATCATTCGATCGAATGACCATTCGACCAGGTGATTTGTCCCTTATAAAATTCCTTGTTCAAAACAATTTTCAAACTACCAACTCTTGATCGAATAGCCATCCGATCGGATGACCATCCGTCCGGATGACCATCCGTCCGGATGACCATCCGTCCGGATGACCATCCGACCGGATGACTTGTTTAAATACTACAACAAAAACTTCAAAAGTTTTCAAAACGATTTACAAACAACCACATCTCATTTGAATGGCCATCCGTTCGAATGGTCATTCACTCAGATGACCATCCGTCCGGATGACCATCCGATCGAATGGGTATTCACCCGCTCGACTCACCATTCGACACTTATCTCATTCGACACGCTGTTTATGCACCGTTCAACACTTACGCTACTGACCTATGCTCAGGCTAACTCAATGCGCTCCCATCAATCTAACTCAGTGTGTGTGTAGCAGCTACGAACCCACTGTGAGTATACTTGACCCCCTTTTAAACGCTTTAAACACACTTTGGGGTGTAACATACGTTCATATCTAAAAACGCACTTATCAAAACGCAGCATATGCTCTAAACTATTATCACATCCGAATTACTGACGTACATATTTACACGTAATGCTTGATATATATGTGTTAAGACTCTTTCTCGCGACATCCAACCTTAGCTAGTATGGTACTATAGTTGGACTCACACCCGACGGGGTTTAGTTAAGGAAATCACGCCCTTCTTGGGATCCCCATTGCAGTCGTTGGTGAGTGTTTATGTACACATATTATATACAGTGATTTTACACACACACGTGGGTTTTAATATTTATAAAAATTGTTTATACCTTAACATTAAAACACACACAACAAAGGACAAGTGTATCCCGTCATATATGTAGCAAAGTATTGGTAAGAGCCAGATATCGATCCATGGAATACGGGCGTTATAATTTACTAAATCTTTGTCATTATATTACCAGATAAAAAGATAGGTGAATGGTTGTTTAACTAAGCTATCTAAAATTACATCTAAAACATAAATATACTACTATCTTGCTTCACAAACAACCTAAACATGTTATCTATCAGATATGTCATAAAAGCACTTAATCAATTTTCCAATTTCAAGACAGTTAGTCATCCGCTAGGAGTTTTCTAACATGATGATTCTTCGGAAAGTTAACGCGATAAACACACGTTAACCACCTAAAATCATTCTTTAGCGAGCTATTGATATTCATTCATGTGAACTTTAAAGATAGATTAGTCATCCGCTAGGAGTTTTCTAACCTCACTTATCAAAGAAAGCAATACCGATGGTCACAATATAGCCACGAGGATAAGCATTTAAGTAGATCATATAACAACATATTTCACCTTTACAAGTCTTGAACACAAATCTACCATGTCAGCAATTTTAGACCAAAACTACTAAACAAGGATCATAAACCGTATGCAAGAACATGTAATCAACACCATATAATTCGTTAGAACCCTTACGTGCAAGAAAGCATTCCTAATCAAAATAAGATATATCTTAGATAAAACCAATACCCCTCTCGAGTCTCATGGTGTAAACAAGTTTAGAAACAAGTGATTAATCAAGAAATAGTTACCATCCCACCAACCAAATATTCATTATCCAAAATAATCAAACATAATCCGGAACTCAACATCAATGAAATGTTTGTTATATAATCATGAAGATTCAAACATGAAAAAGTACTAAAGTTTCATACAAACAAGATTACAACATAAAGATTATTCAAGAAACAAGTTCATTACTACTATTACATAAAACTAGCATAAACATAAACTAATATCAGCTCATAACTTGCAAAATGGTCAGAATACATGTTCAAGAACAAGAAATCGAACCATAAACAAGCAAGGAATTGATGGGTTGGATCGGTTATGCTTCCACTCGATCTTTAAGCTTCAAATGGGTCTGATCAGGACTACTTTGGAACCCAGAAATCACCCAGAAACATGGAGAAAAACCTAACATTCGAACCAGTAGCGAATACTGCTATTTATAGGCAATTTTCAGTTTGGCACGGCTGTGCCGATGGGTCGCACGGCCGTGCGGTCAGGCCTTGTCGGGTGACGTCATTTTCTACGATCCCGTGTCAGCCAAGTGGACTAGTGGACAACTTGTCTAGGTCACCAGATCGGCATGGTCATGCGACTGGTCGCACGGTGGTGCGACGTCATCAGAATCATGATCAGAAAGTATGGTCCAGGTGGTGCACGGGGGTGCGGTTGGAGTAATCAGCGGCACCATGAGTCGCACTGGCAGTGCTTCCGAGGTCGGAGGTCTCGCATGGTAGTGCGGTTGGATCGCACGGTAGTGCGACACCTGGCAGTCATCAGAATTTTGCTATTTTTATCAGAAATGCATCAGAATTTGACCGTTTTCATCAAATTTGTCTTTTATACTTCGTTTAAGACCTGAAAATATAAAAGTACCAAATTTGGTACCTAAACGTCGCAGTTTCGGTCTAAAACGCTTAAGACGGAAGTGTTTTGGGGTATAAAAACATGTATAATTTAACGTATATCAAACATCCCCACACTTGAACTTTGCTTGTCCTCAAGCAAACTTAAAATAAAAACAAGGAAGCAAATCTAAATATTTACAAAGTTACTAATTTGTTTGGTGGTCAAATTGGTTTTCAAAAAGTCATCATCAAAGATTTTAAAACAAACAAGCTTTGTTAGATGTATGAAAGGATAATCATAAAGCAATGATTCTACGTTCGATTGACTTAGCATGCAAATCTCTATATTTCTCAAAATGTTCACACACACTCGGTTAAATTTCTGAATCATACATATAATGTGTATATTAAACACTCGATGCCTAGTCAATGAATCATGCAATATTATAAGCTTGTCAAAAGATCTAATCTCCACCAATTAATGTGTGAAAAACATAAATCAAGAGGTCTTTGACGGGTTGTAATGATAGGCTATGGTTAAGGGTGTGGAATGGATATTTGAAAGTGGCTAAACAGTTAAAACTCGGCGGTTATTTGTAATTAGCGTAAATGAATCAACAACTATACATAAATAACGCTTAAAGAAGATTTTACCCTTTTCGAGCTATACAACATATCTTGTACTATTTAGCGCTTAAAATTGCTCTAATTTGATCGTCTTTATTCTGTTCTTCGATCTCTATTTTCTGAGGGTTTTTTTTACATGAAAAAATTACAAACAAGCTAGTTGGATAATAACTTTGGCCGAGTTTTAACACAAAGGTTAAAAAATAAAAAGGCTAAATTTGGTTAAGTAGGCTAAATAGTTGGGTAAAATTTGAAAAACATCGAAAATAGGCTCAACATGGCGAACTAATGGATAATGTCGGGTGCGGGATATAAACAAAGAAAAAGGCTAACACAAAAGGGTATCCTAAGTGCCTCCATCATTTTCATGCAATTTCACATATTCATGATCTTGAAAAGTATACAAATGACAAGTTCTAAATTACATGAAACATCCGGCTCACTCATTTTCCGCAAAAACAAAGAAGCATTGAAGAAAGCAGTAAAGGCTCAAAAATATGCTCACGTAAATGGAAGGAATGGGTATAAATATAAAGGTAAACATGCTAATCTTTCTTTTGTTTCGTCACGCTTTTAGTTATCTTTTTCAAAAATCAATTTGGCTTGTCGGTTTTGATCAAATCTGATGCTTTCTAAAGAACACAACTGACCGTTTTTGTTTTATTTTTTGAAAATATGTACAGAAATGAGAACAATTAAGGACAAACAAAGTTTAAAACCTTTTAAACCCTTCCCCACACTGGAACTTCACATTGTCCTCAATGTGAAATACATATTAGTTAAGCAATTATGAAGAGCTAAACTAATAATGTGAAAAAGGGAAAGAGGTACTCCCTCGGAGTTGGAGTTGACTTGTTTGAGTAGACTTTGTTTGAAGTCGTCTCAACTCTGTGTGCATTTCTTTTTAAATATGCCAAGCATGTCACTTGCCAAAGCAGTTAATATTACCTTTGATCAAAATGTTAGATAACCAAACTGTATCCATTATTCAAACAAACAAACAAACTACTTAAAACATTAAACACAAACATAAAGTTTAAAAATAATATCCCAAACAAAGTACTAAAATAA
This sequence comes from Helianthus annuus, assembly GCF_002127325.2. Lineage (NCBI taxonomy): Eukaryota > Viridiplantae > Streptophyta > Magnoliopsida > Asterales > Asteraceae > Helianthus > Helianthus annuus. The sequence continues at coordinate 96,874,783 of NC_035435.2, read as the reverse complement.
AAATAAGATAAACATTAGTTTCTTAATTGTTTTGCCCTACCTCCTCCAACTCCTCATCATCATCACCATCATGGTGGCGTGTTCCAGATGAACCCGCCCCATAGGTACCTGTGTCTCCAAATGGAAACTGTGGAGGGTTGCCGAAGTGGCCTGGATATGCATTTTGTAACCCTCCGAAGATGTAGGAATATCCTGCATACATTTCCACCCTCATGGTGTGCTGAGATGCCCGCATAGCTAACT